>NC_134358.1:140021112-140246531 GCF_048569485.1 Anomaloglossus baeobatrachus
AGTGGATGCGATCGGGTGTGTGTGAGTGGATGCGATCGGGGTGTGTGTGAGTGGATGCGATCGGGTGTGTGTGAGTGGATGCGATCGGGTGTGTGTGAGTGGATGCGATCGGGTGTGTGAGTGTCGGCAGAGGAGCACGGCGTGCTGGAGGAGGCTGGGAGCAGAGAGGCTGATGCTGGGGAAGGCTGGGAGGAGAGAGGCTGATGCTGGGGGAGGCTGGGAGGGGGAGGCTGGGACGAGGGAGGCTGATGCTGGTGGAGGCTGATGCTTGGGGAGGCTGATGCTGGGGGAGGCTGGAAGGAGAGAGGCTAATGCTGGTGGAGGCTGATGCTTGGGGAGGCTGATCCTGGGGAAGGCTGGGAACGGGAGGCTGATGTGGAGGGAGGCTGGAAGGAGAGAGGCTGAAGCTGGGGGAGGCTGGAAGGAGAGAGGCTGATGCTGGTGGAGGCTGATGCTTGGGGAGGCTGATGCTGGGGGAGACTGGGAGCGGAAGGCTGATGCTGAGGGAGGCTGGGAGAGGGAGGCTGGGAGGAAGGAGGCTGGGAGGAGAGAGGCTGACCCTGGGGAAGGCTGGGAAGGGGAGGCTGATGCTGGGGGAGGCTGGAAGGAGAGAGGCTGGAAGGAGAGAGGCTGATGCTGGTGGAGGCTGATGCATGGGGAGGCTGATGCTGGGGGAGACTGGGAGCAGAAGGCTGATGCTGAGGGAGGCTGGGAGGAAGGAGGCTGGGAGGAGAGAGGCTGATCCTAGGGAAGGCTGGGAAGGGGAGGCTGATGCTGAGGGAAGCTGGAAGGAGAGAGGCTGATGCTGGGGGAGGCTGGAAGGAGAGAGGCTGAGGCTGGGAGGAGAGAGGCTGATGCTGGGGAAGGCTGATGCTGAGGGAGGCTGGGAGGGGAAAGCTGATGCTGGGGAAGGCTGGGAGGACGGAGGCTGGGAGGAGAGAGGCTGATCCTGGGGAAGGCTGGGAGAGGGAGGCTGATGCTGGAGGAGGCTGGAAGGAGAGAGGCTGATGCTGGCGGAGGCTGATGCTGGGGAGGCTGGGAGAGGGAGGCTGATGCTGAGGGAGGCTGGGAGGAGGGAGGCTGGGAGAGGTAGGCTGAGAGAAGAGAGGCTGATGCGCGCACACACACACACACACACACGCACGCACGCACGCACGCGCGCACTGCACAACACAACACACCACACCACACACACACACACACACACACACACTGGGAACCACAAACAACTGCCCTACACAGACACCCACACACACAGACAACGCTGCACACACACAACACCCAACACACAAACACCGCGGCACACACAAATATACGCACATACCGCACAACACACACATTGCACAAAACATACCTCCCCCCAAAACACACCACACACACACAAACCGCGCAACACACACACAACGCTACAGACACACAGCGCTCCACAAACAACGCAACACACGCAACACACATACAACACCGCTCTCACCCCCCGTCACACCCAGACAACACCCAGAACATGTACAGCCCCTACACAAACACTTGGTAACTACACACAACAACATCTATATATATATATATATATAGAACAAAAATCATACATGAACTACACAATACGTAAATTCTAGAATACCCGATGCGTAGAATCGGACCACCTTCTAGTATATATATATATATATATATTTGCCTTATTCTGTCTGTCTGTCTGTCTGTCATGCTTCAAAATTGTGTCCTTCCGGTGACATTGTGTCCTTACGGTGACACAAAGCTGATTCGCCGCTGGGCTCGCCATGGCCCCGCCCCCCCACACCGATTGGCCGCTCGCCCAGGCTGCGCCCCCACACGGATTGGCCAGCTGCTCGCCCAGGCTCTGCCCCCCCCACAGATTGGCCTCTCGCCCCGGCACCCTGCAGGCATTGGCAACTCGGCCACGCCACGCCCCGCCCCCCTCACGCAATGGACGTTAGCTCTGCCCCACCCCCCCCCCCCGCGCATTTCCCGAACTGCCACGGTCACGGAGGCACGAATCCCAGGTGAGTACTGTACTCCCCCCCCCCCCCCCCCCCCCCCCCCCCCCAACGGGAGCCCACATCAGCGTACGCCGCCGCCGTATGCTGGTGTGGGCTCCCGTGCGAGCAGGGGACGTGATGCGCTGGTAGCCATGCTTGCATAGTTACCAGCACATCAAGGTCCTGCAGCGGCGGGAGATCCACACGCACACACATAACAGCACACACACACACACACACATACACACACATCAGATCGCACTCACTCTCACAAACACCTCACACACACATCGCATCCACACACTCACAGCATCCGGCGATATGGCTTGCTTCTCGGCCTCGATACTGTGCTGTGAGCTTCCAGGACCTGCCAGAGGATCACATGGCCAGAAGCATGTGGTATCTCCGGATGTTGTGACTGTGAGCGCGTATGTGCGATATCGTCAGTGTCTGTGTGTGTGAGTGTATGCAATCGGGTGTGTGTGAGTGTATGCGATCGGGTGTGTGTGAGTGTATGCGATCGGTCGGGTGTGTGTGAGTGTATGCGATCGGTCGGGTGTGTGAGTGTCGGGATCGGGTGTGTGAGTGTCGGCAGAGGAGCACGGCGTGCTGGAGGAGGCACGGAGCAGAGAGGCTGATCTTGGGGAAGCCTGGGAGGGGGACGCTGATGCTGGGGGAGACTGGGAGGGGAAGGCTGATGCTGAGGGAGGCTGAGAGGGGGAGGCTGGGAGGAAGGAGCCTGGGAGGAGAGAGGCTGATCCTGGGGAAGGCTGGGAAGGGGAGGCTGATGCTCAGGGAGGCTGGAAGGAGAGAGGCTGATGCTGGGGGAGGCTGGAAGGAGAGAGGCTGATGCTGGGGAAGGCTGATGCTGAGGGCTGATGCTGAGGGAGGCTGGGAGGGGGAGGCTGGGAGGAAGGAGGCTGGGAGAAGAGAGAGGCTAATCCTGGGGAAGGCTAGGAAGGGGAGGCTGATGTTGAGGGAGGTTGGAAGGAGAGAGGCTGATGCTGGGGGAGGCTGGAAGGAGAGAGGCTGAGGCTGGGAGGAGAGAGGCTGATGCTGGGGAAGGCTGATGCTGAGGGAGGCTGGGAGGGGAAAGCTGATGCTGGGGAAGGCTGGGAGGATAGAGGCTGGGAGGAGAGAGGCTGATGCTTGGGGAGGCTGGGAGAGGGAGGCTGATGCTGAGGGAGGCTGGGAGGAGGGAGGCTGGGAGGGGTAGGCTGAGAGAAGAGAGGCTGATGCTGGGGGAGGCTGATGCTGGGGGAGGCTGATGCTGGGGGAGGCTGGGAGCGGGAGGCTGATGCTGGGGGAGGGTGGGAGGAGGGAGGCTGGGAGGAGAGAGGCTGATGCTGGGGGAGGCTGGAAGGAGAGAGGCTGATGCTGGGGAAGGCTGATGCTGAGGGCTGATGCTGAGGGAGGCTGGGAGGGGGAGGCTGGGAGGAAGGAGGCTGGGAGAAGAGAGAGGCTAATCCTGGGGAAGGCTAGGAAGGGGAGGCTGATGTTGAGGGAGGTTGGAAGGAGAGAGGCTGATGCTGGGGGAGGCTGGAAGGAGAGAGGCTGAGGCTGGGAGGAGAGAGGCTGATGCTGGGGAAGGCTGATGCTGAGGGAGGCTGGGAGGGGAAAGCTGATGCTGGGGAAGGCTGGGAGGATAGAGGCTGATGCTTGGGACGGCTGGGAGAGGGAGGCTGATGCTGAGGGAGGCTGGGAGGAGGGAGGCTGGGAGGGGTAGGCTGAGAGAAGAGAGGCTGATGCTGGGGGAGGCTGATGCTGGGGGAGGCTGATGCTGGGGGAGGCTGGGAGCGGGAGGCTGATGCTGGGGGAGGCTGGGAGCGGGAGGCTGATGCTGGGGGAGGGTGGGAGGAGGGAGGCTGGGAGGAGAGAGGCTGGGAGGAGAGAGGCTGATGCTGGGGAAGGCTGGGAGGAGAGAGGCTGATGCTGGGGACAGAGAGGAGAGGCTGATGCTGGGAGGAGAGAGGCTGATGCTGGGAGGAGAGAGGCTGATGCTGGGAGGAGAGAGGCTGATGCTGGGAGGAGAGAGGCTGATGCTGGGAGGAGAGAGGCTGATGCTGGGAGGAGAGAGGCTGATGCTGGGAGGAGAGAGGCTGATGCTGGGAGGAGAGAGGCTGATGCTGGGAGGAGAGAGGCTGATGCTGGGAGGAGAGAGGCTGATGCTGGGAGGAGAGAGGCTGATGCTGCGGGCAGAGAGGCTGATGCTGCGGGCAGAGAGGCTGATGCTGCGGGCAGAGAGGCTGATGCTGCGGGCAGAGAGGCTGATGCTGCGGGCAGAGAGGCTGATGCTGCGGGCAGAGAGGCTGATGCTGCGGGCAGAGAGGCTGATGCTGCGGGCAGAGAGGCTGATGCTGCGGGCAGAGAGGCTGATGCTGCGGGCAGAGAGGCTGATGCTGCGGGCAGAGAGGCTGATGCTGCGGGCAGAGAGGCTGATGCTGCGGGCAGAGAGGCTGATGCTGCGGGCAGAGAGGCTGATGCTGCGGGCAGAGAGGCTGATGCTGCGGGCAGAGAGGCTGATGCTGCGGGCAGAGAGGCTGATGCTGCGGGCAGAGAGGCTGATGCTGCGGGCAGAGAGGCTGATGCTGCGGGCAGAGAGGCTGATGCTGCGGGCAGAGAGGCTGATGCTGCGGGCAGAGAGGCTGATGCTGCGGGCAGAGAGGCTGATGCTGCGGGCAGAGAGGCTGATGCTGCGGGCAGAGAGGCTGATGCTGCGGGCAGAGAGGCTGATGCTGCGGGCAGAGAGGCTGATGCTGCGGGCAGAGAGGCTGATGCTGCGGGCAGAGAGGCTGATGCTGCGGGCAGAGAGGCTGATGCTGCGGGCAGAGAGGCTGATGCTGCGGGCAGAGAGGCTGATGCTGCGGGCAGAGAGGCTGATGCTGCGGGCAGAGAGGCTGATGCTGCGGGCAGAGAGGCTGATGCTGCGGGCAGAGAGGCTGATGCTGCGGGCAGAGAGGCTGATGCTGCGGGCAGAGAGGCTGATGCTGCGGGCAGAGAGGCTGATGCTGCGGGCAGAGAGGCTGATGCTGCGGGCAGAGAGGCTGATGCTGCGGGCAGAGAGGCTGATGCTGCGGGCAGAGAGGCTGATGCTGCGGGCAGAGAGGCTGATGCTGCGGGCAGAGAGGCTGATGCTGCGGGCAGAGAGGCTGATGCTGCGGGCAGAGAGGCTGATGCTGCGGGCAGAGAGGCTGATGCTGCGGGCAGAGAGGCTGATGCTGCGGGCAGAGAGGCTGATGCTGCGGGCAGAGAGGCTGATGCTGCGGGCAGAGAGGCTGATGCTGCGGGCAGAGAGGCTGATGCTGCGGGCAGAGAGGCTGATGCTGCGGGCAGAGAGGCTGATGCTGCGGGCAGAGAGGCTGATGCTGCGGGCAGAGAGGCTGATGCTGCGGGCAGAGAGGCTGATGCTGCGGGCAGAGAGGCTGATGCTGCGGGCAGAGAGGCTGATGCTGCGGGCAGAGAGGCTGATGCTGCGGGCAGAGAGGCTGATGCTGCGGGCAGAGAGGCTGATGCTGCGGGCAGAGAGGCTGATGCTGGTGCAGCATGGGGGATGGAGCACGATGGGGGGTGCGCAGCATGGGGGATGGAGCACGATGGGGAGTGCGCAGCATGGCGGATGGACCACGTTTGGGAGTGCGCAGCATGGCGGATGGACCACGTTTGGGAGTGCGCAGCATGGCGGATGGAGCACGTTTGGGAGTGCGCAGCATGGCGGATGGAGCACGATGGGGGGTGCGCAGCATGGCGGATGGAGCACGTTTGGGAGTGCGCAGCATGGCGGATGGAGCACGTTTGGGAGTGTGCAGCATGGCGGATGGAGCACGATGGGGAGTGCGCAGCATGGCGGATGGAGCACGTGATGGAGCACGATGGGGGGTGCGCAGCATAGGGGATGGAGCACGATGGGAGGTGCACACCTCCCCCCCAACACACACACACGCGCACTGCACAACACACACACACTGGGAACCACAAACAACGCCCTACACACAAACACCGCAGCACACACAAATATACGCACATACCGCACAACACACACATTGCTCAAAACATACCTCCCCCCAAAACACACCACACACACACAAACCGCACAACACACACACACACACAACGCTACAGACACACAGCGGTCCACAAACAACGCAACACACGCAACACACATACAACACCGCTCTCACCCCCCGCCACACCCAGAACATGTACAGCGCCCTACACAAACACTTGGTAACTACACACAACAACATATATATATATATATATATATATATATATATATATATATATATATATATATATATATATGAACAAAAATCATACATGAACTACACAATACGTAAATTCTAGAATACCCGATGCGTAGAATCGGGCCACCTTCTAGTATATATATATATATATATATATATATATATATATAATATATATATATATATATATATGTATGTATATATATGTATGTATATATATGTATGTATATATATGTATGTGTATATATATGTATGTGTATATATATGTATATATATATATGTATATATATATGTGTATATATATGTATATATATGTATATATATATGTGTATATATATATATGTATATATCTATATATATATATGTATGTATATATATATGTATATATGTATATATATGTATATATATATATATATATATATATATATATATATATATATATATATATATATATATATATATAATATGTGTGTGTGTGTATATATATATATATAATATATATATATATATATATATATATATATATATATATATATATATATATATAATATATATATATATATATATAGTGTGTATATATTTATATATATATCTCTCTCAGGCAATCAGCAGCAAATTCACTTCCTCACTTCCGATGAAACTGACATCTGGAAGATGTGAGAGCTGCTGCTCACTGACCTCCTCTGGATGTCATTTATGTCTGATGGAAGTGAAACAGCTGCTGATTGGCTGCAGGGCTCAAGGTACCTTCGCACATTGCGATTTCGCCAGCGATCTCGCTACGTTTGACACATAGCAGCGACCAGGCCCGTGTTGTGAGATCGCTGTTCATGTCGGAATTGCCTGGACCAGTTTTTGATCGGCGAGGTCCTGCTGGGCAGGATGCATCGGTGTGTTTGACGCCTTACCAACGACCTCGTTGACGATTCAGAGCTCAGACACGTACCACCGAGATCGTTATACATGTCGCTACGGTTGCTGTATCGTTGCTGCGTCATTGGGAAGATCTGACTGTTAGACATCTCACCAGCGACCACGTAGTGACTTACCAGCGAACCCTATCAGGTTGTATCATTGTCGGGATCGCTGGAAAGTCGTTAAATGTGACGGGGGCTTCAGGGTGGCTCAGTGGCTAGTACTGCAGTCTTTTAAAGCTGGGGCACCAAGGACTCCATCTGCAAGGAGTTTGTATGTTCTCCCCATGTTTGCGTGGGTTTCCTTCCACACTCCAAAGACATACAGACCTAAAGACAAAAATAAAAAAATGAAAATCCACCACTGTTCTGAACTGCAGTTCTTAGTTGAAGTGACAAAAAACAATTGTAAAACAAGGTGAGCTTAATTTGGCAGAAAACTTAAAAAACCTATAGCTTTCAAAATTCAGTGACTCAAAAACCTTTATTTTGTAAAAGAAAAAAAAAACAAAACCTTTTTTTTAGTTTGATAGCAGTCAATCCTACAAAAAAGAAACTGAAAAAACCCTGATATAAACTTGGTATCACTGTAATTATACAGACCAGAGGAATAAAGACATCTAATCATTTATACACCTCTGTAAATTAGTAAAGTCAATTCTTCAATTGCTGTTGATTTGTTCATTCTGCCTCCCAAAGATCGCAGTATGGCGGGACTCATATTTATTCTGTGCTTTATGCTGAGCTCTTACACCGGGGACTACATGTTAATCTCTGAAAAAGTGATTCCGACATAATTCCCAATATTAAGTCTCTTTTAATGTCCATGTTACCTTGTCTGTGTGACTGTGCCCATGGGACCTGGTCTGTGCATTCTTGCCCATGTGACTTGGTCCGGGACCCTTGGTCCGTCTATATGGAGGAGTGGGAGAGCAGTTTATTCATCATGGATCATTTTACCCACGTCGGAATGAGGCTTTAACATCATGGCCTTGAACTGATTAATAAGGATATCAGACATGTTGGCTAGCCTTTAAGGCCACGTCTCACTAAGCAACATTGCTAGCGACATCGCTGCTGAGGCACGACTTTTGTGACGTAGCAGCGATGTTGCTAGTGATGTCGCTGTGTGTGACATCCAGCAACAACCTGGCCCCTGCTGTGAGGTCACTGGTTGTTGCTGAATGTCCTGGACCATTTTTTAGTTGTTGCTCTCCCGCTATGAAGCACAGATCACTGTGTGTGACAGCGAGAGAGCAACGATCTGAATGTGCAGGGAGCTGGCTTCTGCGGACGCTGGTAACCAATGTACACATTGGGTAACCAAGCAAAGCGCTTTGCTTGGTTACCCGATATTTACCTTGGTTACCAGAGTCCACAGCTTCTAGAAGCCGGCTCCCTGCTTCCCTGCACACGTAGCCAAGGTACACATCGGGTAACTATAAGCAAAGCGCTTTGCTTAGTAACCTGATGTGTACTATGGTTACCAAGCACAGGGTCATTACACGGGTGGCTAATCTCTGATCGCTGTGGAGATCTCCCTGATTGACAGCTCACCAGTGACCATGTAGCGATGCTCCAGCGATCCTGCCAGGTCAGATCACTGGTGGGATCGCTGGAGCGTCGCTTAGTGTGACGGTACCTTTAGTGTTTACATGGCCAGCAGAGCAGATTGTGTGGTAATGTAAGTGCATTAAATAAAAGAAAAAGATGATTTTGCACCACATGGACTGTTTTAGTCTCTGTTGGCCGTGGAATGCAAAGGATCCTTGTGTAATTGGATTAGGTTTCTTTTCCAAGGGTTATTAATATGTGTCACCTCAATGGTGCATGTTTCAGCTCTCCTATACTGTAGCAGATACAGACAGATCAAAAGATGATGTGATGCTTTGGAAACAAACTTAGTAATGTCGTCTGTTAAAAATTATGGTTTTGCTAAATTTATGGTACTATTACCATCGCAGAAGCTCTAGAAAGAATGTGCCCCCTTCCATATGCAATGTTTCCTGGGCGAGTTAGACTATTTTCGAGGCGTTTTAATTGATGCTGTGTGTTGAGAACTAATAGATTTAATCTGCTCCAAGTGATGTTTACTCTTCACTGCTGGGGAATGAGCACATGTAGCAGGGCAGATCCAGATATTGATGGCATCGCCTCCCAGGTCTTTTTGGCATGGATCATGTAAATAAATCCCGTGTCATGCCTGTCATAAGACGTCTAGAACCCGCTGTGCTTGTTCATTCATTTAATTTTCCAAGAAAAAACGTTGGGGAAGATTTATTAACAGTCTAAATAAAAGTTGTATTCCTTGTGCTATATTGGATGCAACTCACATGGGTTTAGGACTGACAAATGAAGCACATGTTGAATAAATCTGCTTTTTTCTATGCTTTCTCTTCTTACCTAAAGGTACCGTCACACTAAGCGACGCTCCAGCGATCCCACCAGTGATCTGACCTGGCAGGGATCGCTGGAGCGTCGCTACACGGGTCGCTGGTGAGCTGTCACACATGCAGATCTCACCAGCAACCAGTGACCAGCCCCCAGCCAGCAGCGACGCGTGGAAGTGATGCTGCGCTTAGTAACTAAGGTAAATATCGGGTAACCAACCCGATATTTACCTTGGTTACCAGCGCACACTGCTTAGCGCTGGCTCCCTGCAGAGTTCACATCGGGTTAATTACCCGATGTGTACTGTGGCTATGTGTGCAGGGAGCAGGCACTGACAGCGTGAGAGCGGCGGAGGTAAATATCGGGTAACCAAGGAAAAGGCTCCTTGGTTACCCGATATTTACATTGGTTACCAGCGTCCGCTGAAGCCGGCTCCCTGCTCACTGCACATTGAGTTGTTGCTCTGTCGCTGTCACACACAGCGATCTGTGCTTCACAGCGGGAGAACAACAACTAAAAAATGGTCCAGGACATTCAGCAACAACCAGCGACCTCACAGCAGGGGCCAGGTTGTTGTTGGATGTCACACACAGCAACATCGATGCTACGTCACAAAAGTCGTGCCTCAGCAGCGATGTTGCTAGCGATGTTGCTTAGTGTGACGTGGCGTCCTTATAATTTAGTGCTAACATTTCTGGTTACCAACGATGGTGACATGCTCAGAGGGTCAGAATGCAGACATGCCACCAGAGAATCCTGCGGTGAGCCACGCCCCCCTGAGAATCCTGCGGTGAGCCACGCAGCCCCAAGAATCCTGCGGTGAGCCACGCCCCCCAGGGAAATCCTGTGTCGAGCCACGCCCCCCAGGGAATCCTGTGTCGAGCCACGCCCCCCAGGGAATCCTGTGTCGAGCCACGCCCCCCAGGGAATCCTGTGTCGAGCCACGCCCCCCAGGGAATCCTGTGTCGAGCCACGCCCCCCAGGGAATTCCTGTGTCGAGCCACGCCCCCCCAGGGAATCCTGTGTCGAGCCACGCCCCCCAGGGAATCCTGTGTCGAGCCACGCCCCCCAGGGAATCCTGTGTCGAGCCACGCCCCCCAGGGAATCCTGTGTCGAGCCACGCCCCCCAGGGAATCCTGTGTCGAGCCACGCCCCCCAGGGAATCCTGTGTCGAGCCACGCCCCCCAGGAATCCTGTGTCGAGCCACGCCCCCCAGGGAATCCTGTGTCGAGCCACGCCCCCCAGGGAATCCTGTGTCGAGCCACGCCCCCCAGGGAATCCTGTGTCGAGCCACGCCCCCCAGGGAATCCTGTGTCGAGCCACGCCCCCCGGGGAATCCTGTGTCGAGCCACGCCCCCCGGGGAATCCTGTGTCGAGCCACGCCCCCCGGGGAATCCTGTGTCGAGCCACGCCCCCCGGGGAATCCTGTGTCGAGCCACGCCCCCCGGGGAATCCTGTGTCGAGCCACGCCCCCCGGGGAATCCTGTGTCGAGCCACGCCCCCCGGGGAATCCTGTGTCGAGCCACGCCCCCCGGGGAGTCCTGTGTCGAGCCACGCCCCCCCGGGGAGTCCTGTGTCGAGCCACGCCCCCCCGGGGGAGTCCTGTGTCGAGCCACGCCCCCCCGGGGAGTCCTGTGTCGAGCCACGCCCCCCCGGGGAGTCCTGTGTGGAGCCACGCCCCCCCCGGGGAGTCCTGTGTGGAGCCACGCCCCCCCGGGGAGTCCTGTGTGGAGCCACGCCCCCCCGGGGAGTCCTGTGTGGAGCCACGCCCCCACCGGGGAGTCCTGTGTGGAGCCACGCCCCCCCGGGGAGTCCTGTGTGGAGCCACGCCCCCCCCGGGGAGTCCTGTGTGGAGCCACGCCCCCCCGGGGAGTCCTGTGTGGAGCCACGCCCCCCCCGGGGAGTCCTGTGTGGAGCCACGCCCCCCCCGGGGAGTCCTGTGTGGAGCCACGCCCCCCCCGGGGAGTCCTGTGTGGAGCCACGCCCCCCCCGGGGAGTCCTGTGTGGAGCCACGCCCCCCCCCGGGGAGTCCTGTGTGGAGCCACGCCCCCCCCCCGGGGAGTCCTGTGTGGAGCCACGCCCCCCCCCCGGGAGTCCTGTGTGGAGCCACGCCCCCCCCCCGGGGAGCCCGGTCCTGTGTGGAGCCACGCCCCCCCCCCCCGGGGAGTCCTGTGTGGAGCCACGCCCCCCCCCCCGGGGAGTCCTGTGTGGAGCCACGCCCCCCCCCCGGGGAGTCCTGTGTGGAGCCACGCCCCCCCCCGGGGAGTCCTGTGTGGAGCCACGCCCCCCCCCCCCCCGGGGAGTCCTGTGTGGAGCCACGCCCCCCCCCCCGGGGAGTCCTGTGTGGAGCCACGCCCCCCCCCCCCGGGGAGTCCTGTGTGGAGCCACGCCCCCCCCCCCCCCGGGGAGTCCTGTGTGGAGCCACGCCCCCCCCCCCCCCGGGGAGTCCTGTGTGGAGCCACGCCCCCCCCCCCCGGGGAGTCCTGTGTGGAGCCACGCCCCCCCCCCGGGGAGTCCTGTGTGGAGCCACGCCCCCCCGGGGAGTCCTGTGTGGAGCCACGCCCCCCCCCGGGGAGTCCTGTGTGGAGCCACGCCCCCCCCCGGGGAGTCCTGTGTGGAGCCACGCCCCCCCCCCGGGGAGTCCTGTGTGGAGCCACGCCCCCCCCCGGGGAGTCCTGTGTGGAGCCACGCCCCCCCCCGGGGAGTCCTGTGTGGAGCCACGCCCCCCCCCGGGGAGTCCTGTGTGGAGCCACGCCCCCCCCCGGGGAGTCCTGTGTGGAGCCACGCCCCCCCCCGGGGAGTCCTGTGTGGAGCCACGCCCCCCCCCGGGGAGTCCTGTGTGGAGCCACGCCCCCCCCGGGGAGTCCTGTGTGGAGCCACGCCCCCCCCCGGGGAGTCCTGTGTGGAGCCACGCCCCCCCCCGGGGAGTCCTGTGTGGAGCCACGCCCCCCCCGGGGAGTCCTGTGTGGAGCCACGCCCCCCCCGGGGAGTCCTGTGTGGAGCCACGCCCCCCCCGGGGAGTCCTGTGTGGAGCCACGCCCCCCCCGGGGAGTCCTGTGTGGAGCCACGCCCCCCCCGGGGAGTCCTGTGTGGAGCCACGCCCCCCCCCGGGGAGTCCTGTGTGGAGCCACGCCCCCCCCGGGGAGTCCTGTGTGGAGCCACGCCCCCCCCGGGGAGTCCTGTGTGGAGCCACGCCCCCCCCCCCCGGGGAGTCCTGTGTGGAGCCACGCCCCCCCCCCCGGGGAGTCCTGTGTGGAGCCACGCCCCCCCCGGGGAGTCCTGTGTGGAGCCACGCCCCCCCCGGGGAGTCCTGTGTGGAGCCACGCCCCCCCCCGGGGAGTCCTGTGTGGAGCCACGCCCCCCCCGGGGAGTCCTGTGTGGAGCCACGCCCCCCCCCGGGGAGTCCTGTGTGGAGCCACGCCCCCCCCCCGGGGAGTCCTGTGTGGAGCCACGCCCCCCCCCCGGGGAGTCCTGTGTGGAGCCACGCCCCCCCCCGGGGAGTCCTGTGTGGAGCCACGCCCCCCCCCGGGGAGTCCTGTGTGGAGCCACGCCCCCCCCCGGGGAGTCCTGTGTGGAGCCACGCCCCCCCCCCCGGGGAGTCCTGTGTGGAGCCACGCCCCCCCCCCCCGGGGAGTCCTGTGTGGAGCCACGCCCCCCCCCCCCCCGGGGAGTCCTGTGTGGAGCCACGCCCCCCCCCCCCCGGGGAGTCCTGTGTGGAGCCACGCCTCCCCCGGGGAGTCCTGTGTGGAGCCACGCCCCCCCCCGGGGAGTCCTGTGTGGAGCCACGCCCCCCCCCGGGGAGTCCTGTGTGGAGCCACGCCCCCCCCCCGGGGAGTCCTGTGTGGAGCCACGCCCCCCCCCCCGGGGAGTCCTGTGTGGAGCCACGCCCCCCCCCCGGGGAGTCCTGTGTGGAGCCACGCCCCCCCCCCGGGGAGTCCTGTGTGGAGCCACGCCCCCCCCCCGGGGAGTCCTGTGTGGAGCCACGCCCCCCCCCCGGGGAGTCCTGTGTGGAGCCACGCCCCCCCCCGGGGAGTCCTGTGTGGAGCCACGCCCCCCCCCGGGAGTCCTGTGTGGAGCCACGCCCCCCCCGGGGAGTCCTGTGTGGAGCCACGCCCCCCCGGGGAGTCCTGTGTGGAGCCACGCCCCCCCCGGGGAGTCCTGTGTGGAGCCACGCCCCCCCCGGGGAGTCCTGTGTCGAGCCACGCCCCCCCCGGGGAGTCCTGTGTCGAGCCACGCCCCCCCCAGGGAGTCCTGTGTCGAGCCACGCCCCCCCGGGGAGTCCTGTGTCGAGCCACGCCCCCCCGGGGGAGTCCTGTGTCGAGCCACGCCCCCCCGGGGAGTCCTGTGTCGAGCCACGCCCCCCCGGGGAGTCCTGTGTCGAGCCACGCCCCCCCGGGGAGTCCTGTGTCGAGCCACGCCCCCCCGGGGAGTCCTGTGTCGAGCCACGCCCCCCCCGGGGAGTCCTGTGTCGAGCCACGCCCCCCCGGGGAGTCCTGTGTCGAGCCACGCCCCCCCGGGGAGTCCTGTGTCGAGCCACGCCCCCCCCGGGGAGTCCTGTGTCGAGCCACGCCCCCCCGGGGAGTCCTGTGTCGAGCCACGCCCCCCCGGGGAGTCCTGTGTCGAGCCACGCCCCCCCCGGGGAGTCCTGTGTCGAGCCACGCCCCCCCCCGGGGAGTCCTGTGTCGAGCCACGCCCCCCCCGGGGAGTCCTGTGTCGAGCCACGCCCCCCCGGGGAGTCCTGTGTCGAGCCACGCCCCCCCGGGGAGTCCTGTGTCGAGCCACGCCCCCCCGGGGAGTCCTGTGTCGAGCCACGCCCCCCCCGGGGAGTCCTGTGTCGAGCCACGCCCCCCCGGGGAGTCCTGTGTGCCCCCTGGTAGAGACCAGAATCATTAGCACGAAGTAAAAAGGCCCATATCTCTGGAACCAAATGATAAATTGCAAAATAAGAAATAATTAGGGGAGCAGCAGGAATAAAAGAAAACCCTGACCACTCTTGACCTGGTGAGGGGTCTTCTTTAACCCCTTCACGACCCTTGATGGATCTATCCGTCATGGAGCGTTTCACGTTAAGCACCGCCCCCTGCCGCGGGCAGGTTGCGGCGATCCGCGCACATATCAGCTGATTTCAACAGCTGACGTGTGCCTGCATCTTACGAGGGGAATCGCTTCCACCCGCAACATTTAACCCCTTACATCTCGCTGCCAAAGTCTGGCAGTGAGATGGATATGCGCGCGGCCATGATTTTCACTTACCGCCACCCCACCGGAAGTCACATGCGTGATCACGTGACTTTCGGTGGTTGCTATGGTAGCATGGTAGCACAGGGTCATGTGATTATGCCTATAGCTATAATGAGTAACTTTTGTTTTCACTCGGTCCAGAGCCGAATGAATCAGGAAGTGACCATATCTGCTGTTTACAGCTGTGTAGCTGAGATCTACAGATAGGGCAGAGCGATCGGATTGCTGATCGCTATAGCCCCCTAGGGGGACTAGTAAAATAAAAAAAGTGAAAAAAGTTTTAAAAAAATAAAAAAAAAAACAACAAAAACCTAAGTTCAAATCACCCCCCTTTCTCCCCACTGAAAATTAAAGGGTTAAAAAAAATATACACATATTTGGTATCGCTGCGTTCAGAAATGCCCGATCTACCAAAATATAAAATCAATTAATCTGATTGGATTTTTTTTGCCACTACGCCATTTACCAAACGCCAAAATTACGTTTTTGGTCACCGCAAGTTTTACGCAAAATGCAATAACAGGCGATCAACACGTAGCATCTGTGCAATAATGGTACCATTAAAAATGTCAACTTGAGACGCCAAAAATAAGTCATACCTGAGCCATAGATCCCAAAAAATGAGAATGCTACGGGTTTCGGAAAATGGGCCAAAATGTACGCACTTTTATTGGACAAGTTTGTGAATTTTTTTTAACCCCTTAGATACAAGTAAACCTATACATGTTTAGTGTCTACAAACTCGCACCGACCTGAGGCATCACACCCACACATCAGTTTTACCATATACCGTATTTTTCGGACTATAAGACGCACCCTGGTTTTAGAGGAGGAAAATGGGAAAATTAAACTTTAAGCAAAAAATGTGGTCGTGACACACTGTTATGGGGCGAGGATCTGCTGCTGACACTGTTATGGGGGTAATGTCCCCAAATTCTCTACTAAGGTACCCCATCCTGGTAATGATCCTCCTGCCTTGTATATCATCCTGCTATAAACCCCCATCCTGCTCCTATACCAGCATCCTGCTCATATTCCCCCATCCTGCTCATATACTCCCATCCCGTTCATATACCCCGATCCTATTGATATACCCCCCATCCATCCTGTTCATATACTCCCATCCTGTTCATATACCCCCATCCTGTTCATATTCCCCCATCCATCCTGTTCATATACTCCCATCCTGTTCATATACCCCTATCCTGTTCATATACCCCCATCCTGCCTGCTCATATACTCCCATCCTGTTCATATACCCCCATCCTGTTCACATACCCCCCATCCTGCTATATGCCCCCATAGTGCTCATATACCATCCTGGTATATGGCCTGTATCCTATAGCACAGAGAAAAAAATAAACGTTTATACTCACCTTTTCCTCACTCCCTGTAGCACCGATCAGCTTCCTCTCTGCGCCACTGACCTGCGTGTGTGGAGCCGTTCCCCTGCTGCATCGCGATGTCTTCCTGTCTGTGCCGATCAGCTGACCAGCTCAGCACAGATCAGCTGACCGGCACAGACAGGAAGACATCGCGTGCAGCAGGGGGGCGGCTCCACACACGGGGACGGGTGAGTGCACTGATTCACTGCACCCCGCGCTGGTAATGACGCGCGGGGGGCAGTGAATACAGCCGCACATGATCACTCCAGGCTGTAATTGCCAGGGGTGATCATGCGGCCGGCTCTTTGCTATGCGCGCGTCCCCACTCGTCCTCCCGCCCACCTGTCAGCGCCGGCTTTTGCGCTGAGAGATGGGCGGGAGGATGGGCGTGCATATGTAATGAGCGGGCCCACGTGGTCACGGCAGGCACTGCTGCTGCCTGCTCGTGCCCCCGATGACCCGCAGCACCCTCATTCCCAGCCGCAGCCCTATAGTCAGACCATAAGACGCACCCCCAACTTTCCCCAACATTTGGGGGAAAAAAAGTGCGTCTTATGGTCCGAAAAATACGGTAGTGAACACAGTGAATAAAATATCCCAAAAACTATTGTGCAATCACACTTTTTTGCAGTTTTTCCACACTAGGATATTTTTTTGCTGTTTTCCAGTACACTATATGGTAAAACCTATGGTTTCATTTAAAAGCACAACTCGTCCCACAAAAAACAAGCCCTCACATGGCAAGATTGACGGGAAAAAAAAAAAGTTACGGCTCTCGGAAGAAGGGGAGCAAAAAACAAAAACGCAAAAAACGGAAAGTGCCCGGGTGCTGAAGGGGTTAAGACATTCAGATTTTCAGAATAAATGCTCTATAGACCGGTCAATGCCTTTTTTAGTAGTTTTCCATCTTTCAAAATCTCGACAAACTACCAGGAAATCATTGTGATTGTTAATTTTTTTTTTTAATGGTGTTTTCCTGGGGTATATTGTGATGGCGCATTGCCAGGATATGCTGTCACTTTATGATTGATGGGGTCCAGCATCTGGGACCCTACCTGATCCAGAGAGTGACAAGGCCACAGTGCTGCTTTACTGCGGAGCCCCCCTCACTGTTTGTTACCCAGTGCACAAGGAACTAGTGTGTCTTGATTCAGGTGAGTGGTGTGTGCTACAGATCTCCCCACAGATGAGTGGCAAAGCTTACAATGAGACACGGTATCAGGCCACTTTGTTGCTTCCATCTTTTCTAATCAATGTTGAGGCCGTGATGTAAAAGCTGCAATTCTCCAGACCCCACTGATCAGCCCCATGGGTGTAGATGAGACTATTGAGTGTGGTCTGAAGATTCACTCCTCATCAGGTCCGTACTCAGCCGTGAACGTCAGTCGTGCGACGCCACCATCAACCCTGTGGCTCTTTCACTCTCAAGATTGATGGAGGTCCTAGAGGTCAGATCCCCACCAATCCAACAGTCGTGACATATCTCACTATATGAGATGCAGATATCCTCTTTATGACACAATACGCTTAATTGATGAAATGACATCAACGGTCAAATCCCCAAATTCCTTTTTAACTTGCAGTAAGTCTTGGCCCCCTGTAGGTTTTGTGCTCTTCCTGACACATCCATATTTCATCATCTGTCAGGCATGCTCTGTCTGATGCTGTATGATAGCCGTATTCCACTTGCAGAAGTCAGGAAGCAGCTGATCCTTATTTATCTGTATTGTGGATCACTACGTGTGGTCTACAGTGCTGAGCAAAATAATGTGTGCCTTCTATACAGCTCCAAATAGTTCTAGCTGCGAGAAATACAACTTCTCCATCTCACTCAAAATGCAAATCTTTTTTTGCAAGTTCGTTCCATCTGGAGCCGGATAACTAATGAGCTTAACTACTGGCAACACATGAAAGTGGCAAAAATTAGAAATAAATAAGGCTGTTATTGCATAATGTGAGCGGGCGGGCACGTGGAGCTGGAGCCTATGTGTTTGTGTTGGAGGCACCACGTAAGGTCACAGGAGGAGGTGGCAAGTCATGAAATGGATTATTCCCCTTCGCTTACAAAAGCCGGTTCTCTTGCTGTAGTGTTTATCGCGCCACAGTTTCCTCGTAAGAGATTTGTGTTTTTCTAATATGTGCAGCTAATGCTCAAGCTCAACCAGAACAAATGGCGGATCCGGAATCAGCTCAGATGGTTTGGTCATGGATGAGATAGTTCAAAGCTGGATTAGGAACATGGCAGAACCCTTTCCTCCAAGGGGTCCATGAAAGATAAAGGAATAGCTCTCTAATTAAGTGGACAATTTATTTCTTCCTTTATTACTTTATATTTTTTGATCTTAGTTGTTTTTGTGGTCAAACAGTGATTTTCCCATAATAAGAGGAATTATAGGTTTGGTCTAAATAACTGGTGTAATGGTGTCCTCTTATGTTCTCAGTGTGTACGAGATCATGTTTACTCACAGCCAAAATGAGATTAAGGAACCGTCGAACATTTTCCGGTTTTGGTTTTGTGCCCTCTAATTATGTTTTGTATAATCCAAATCAATGGGCATTTTGTAGACAGCACCTGTCACCACACACCAAAGATTCCGGTATGAAAATGAAATCTGTGTGAGTGGCACATCCTGATGAAATGCTTCATTTCGCTAGGTCACTTTGGGATACTTTTTTTTTGTCTTACGCCACTGACTCTCATGCCTTGTGTATGTTCTTCCCCTCTTTTGGTGATCACAATTTGATGGGGGTGTCCAATATAAGAAAAAATATCTGCAGTCATTCAATGTAATAGTAATCTGCCATATTAATGCAATATGCAACGTGCACACTGTCACGATTCCCCTGTATTTCCTGTACAGGTGGGCAGATGTGATCCTCATCGTGCTCATATACCATCCTGGTATATGGCCTGTATCCTATAGCACAGAGAAAAAAAATAAACGTTTATACTCACCTTTTCCTCACTCCCTGCAGCACCGATCATCTTCATCTCTGCGCCACTGATCTGTATGTGTGGAGCCGTCCCCCTGCAGCATGCGATGTCTTCCTGTCTGTGCCGATCAGCTGACCAGCACAGATCAGGTGACCGGCACAGACAGGAAGACATCGCGTGCTGCAGGGGGACGGCTCCACACACGGGGACGGGTGAGTACACTGATTCACTGCACCCCGCGTTGATGATGACAACGCGCGGGGGGCAGTGAATACAGCCGCACATGATCACTCCAGGCTGTAATTCCCAGGGGTGATCATGCGGGACGGCTCTTTACTATGCGTTCGTCCTCCCGCCCACCTGTCAGCGCTGGCTTCTGTGCTGAGAAATGGGCGGGAGGATGGGCGTGCATATGTAATGAGCGGGCCCACGTGGTCACGGCAGGCGCTGCTGCTGCCTGCTCGTGCCCCCGATGACCCGCTCCACCGCAGCACCCTCATTCCCGGCCGCAGCCCTATAGTCAGACCATAAGACGCACCCCCAACTTTCCCTCAACATTTGGGGGAAAAAAAAGTGCGTCTTATGGTCCGAAAAATACGGTAAATAGATACACATATATGGCTAGCAACGGCCGAAACTAACATTAATTCACAAGGATCCCCCAACTAAAGGTGGTGTCACACACAGCGACGGCGACAACTATGTCGCTGCTAAGTCACCATTTTCTGTGACGTAGCAGCGACGCCCCGTCGCTGTCGCTGTGTGTGACATCCAGCAACGACCTGGCCCCTGCTGTGAGGCCGCCGCTCGTTGCTGAATGTCCTGCTTCATTTTTTGCTTGTCGCTCTCCCGCTGTGAAGCACAGATCGCTGTGTGTGACAGCGAGAGAGCGACGAAATGAAGAGAGCAGGGAGCAGGAGCCGGCTTCTGGCAGCTGCGGTAAGCTGTAACCACGGTAAACATCGGGTAACCATGAAGCCCTTTCCTTGGTTACCCGATATTTACATTAGTTACTAGCGTCCGCCGCTCTCACGCTGCCAGTGCCGGCTCCCTGCTCTCTGCACTCCTAGCCAGAGTACACATCGGGTTAATTACTCGATGTGTACTCCAGCTACGTGAGCAGGGAGCCGGCACTGGCAGCGTGAGAGCACACTGCTTAGCGCTGGCTCCCTGCAGAGCCAGAGCCGGAGTACACATTGGGTAATTAACCCGATGTGTACCCTGGCTAGGAGAGCAGGGAGCCAGCTAAGCAGTGTGCTGGTAACCAAAGGTAAATATCGGGTAATGGTCACTCGATATTTACCTAAGTTGTTACCAAGTGCAGCATGGGTTCCACAGCGACGCGTGTCGTTATGATCGCTGCTGCGTCTGCTGTGTTTGACAGCTAAGCAGCGATCATATCAGCGACTTACTAGGTCACTGTTGTGTCACAGAAAATGGTGACGTAGCAGCGATGTCGCTGTCGCTATGTGTGAACCCAGCTTTAACTTGGTAAAAAAAAATGTTTAATAATCCACGGCAGATAAACCAGAGATATCCCGAATGACCATGCTTTTACCAAACAGAGGGGTATGCTAATTCAATACAATTCGAGCCAAGGGGGGGGGAGGGAAAATATATTATAAAAAGGGTGAAAATGAGTCTCTCATTTAGCCCATCAAGTGCAACTGTCCCAAGCCGGAAGATCCATTGCGCCTCACGTTGTGACAGTCGCTTCGAGGTCACCCCCGCGTATTCCCATGTGTATCATATCAATGCCACAGACCACTAAGCTAGATGGATCACAATTATGCTTAAGCTTGAAGTGACGTGGCAATGTCTTGAGGGTCTCAGTGGATTGAACCTCAGCCGCCACCGCAATATCACGTACATGCTCACGTGTTCTCCTATGGAGTTCATGTGAGGTTAAACCAATATATACAAGTCCACAACCACATGTGGCATGGTAGACTACTCCAGCAGTACTACACGTGATGTAGTGATGTATCTCGTACTGTCTGCTGGAGTTGGCCGCCATGAAGGTGGTAGTACGTATAATGTTGCGGCAGACGAGGCACGAGCCACAAGGGAAACAACCCCACTTGGGGCGACCAGTATAGAAAGGCAGACCTGATTTAGATAAGTAATGGCTGTGAACTAGCAGGTCGTTCAAACCCCTGCCCCGACTGGCAGTCATAAGTGGACGATCAGAAACAACCTTCCTCAAAATCGGGTCCGTCTTAAGCACACCCCAATGTTTCATGAAAATCTGTTGGATGATATGCCACTGGCTGTTGTAAGGTGAAATGAAACAAGTGGCCCCCGAGGACGATGACGAGCTACGACTGATATAGGCACGGGACAAGACCATTCCTGCTAGTGGCAGCGGCGCAAATTCCGACTCACATGCGCCGGTCACATGACAGCATTTGACCGGCGCTTGTTGCGCTGCCAGTGTGTTGTATACGGATGCGCCGCATCCGTCAAACTGGCAAAAAGCCATTAATGTGAAACCGGCCTTACCGCACAAGCGACTGGATCATCACTACTTTAAGTCCCCAAAGTTTTTTAAAAACCTGGAAAAACCTCACAAGTTTTATATCAACCCCCTTTTGCCCCATTGAAAATAAAACAATTTAAAACCACATACTTGGTATCACTGGTTTCAGAAAAGCCAAGCTCTATCAAAATATAAAATAAATTAATCCGATTTGTAAAGGGCGTAACAAGAAAAAAAATAACTAAAAGACAATTTACGTTTTTGGGTCACCACAAGATTGCAATAAAATGCAATAAGAGGTGATCACAAAAATGTTATCAGTAAAAATGTCAGCTTAGGACTAAAGAAATGTGCCCCCCAAAGCCTCTGATGCCGAAAAATGAGATCTTCAAAAGCGCCAATATTTTATTTTATTTTTTAACATCTGTGAATTTTTTTTTACCACTTAAATGAAAGAAAATATTCTATACATGTTTGGTATCTGTGAACTCATACAGACCTGGGAAATCATATTGCCAGGTTAGTTATACTGAGTAGTTAACATGGCAAATAAAAAAAACTATTCTGCAATTTCTTCGCAATTGAAATTTTTTTTTATCAGTTTTCCAGTACACTATATGGCAGAATGAATGGTGTCATTCAAAAGTACAACTCATCCGGCAAAAATACAAGGCCTCATATGGTTACATTGACAGAAAAACAAAAAAATGATGGCCCTTTTAAGAAGGGGAGGAAAAAACAAAAGGGTAAAAGTGGAAAATGGCCATGGCATGAAGGAGTTAACCCCTTAAGCCCTGGGGCACTTTCCGTTTTTGCGTTTGTTTTTTGCTCCCCTTCTTCCGAGAGCCGTAACTTTTTTATTTTTCCGTCAATCTTGCCATATGAGGGCTTGTTTTTTGCGGGACAAGTTGTACTTTTAAATGAAACCATAAGTTTTACCATATATTGTACTGGAAAATAGCAAAAAAATTCCAAGTGTGGAAAAACTGCAAAAAAAGTGTGATGGCACAATAGTTTTTGGGATGTTTTATTCACGGTGTTCACTATATGGTAAAACTGATGTGTGGGTATGATGCCTGAGGTCGGTGCGAGTTTGTAGACACCAAACATGTATAGGTTTACTTGTATGTAAGGGGTTAAAAGAAATTCACAAGTCTGTCCAATAAAAGTGGCGCACGTTTTGCACCATTTTCCGAAACACGTAGCGTTCTCATTTTTTGGGATCTATGGCTCAGTGACCGCTTATTTTTTGCGTCTCGAGCTGTTGTTTCTAATGCTACCATTTTTGCGCAGATGCTACGTTTTGATCACCTGTTATTGCATTTTGCGTAAAATTTGCGGCGACCAAAAAACGTAATTTTTGGCGTTTGGAATTTTTTTGCCACTACGCCGTTTAACAATCAGATTAATTGATTTTATATTTTGATAAATGTGTATATTTATTTATTTATTTTTTAACCCTTTAATTTTCAATGGGGGGAAAGGGGGGTGATTTGAACTTTTTAGGTTTTTTGTTTTTTTTTTATTTTTTAAAACTTTTTTTACTTTTTTTTTTATTTTACTAGTCCCCCTAGGGGGCTATAGCGATCAGCAATCCGATCGCTCTTATCTATCTGCTGATCACAGCTATATAGCTGTAAACAGCAGATTCAGTCACTTTCTGTTTCTCTCTGCTCGCGGCCTTGGGAAAACGAAAGTGAAACTTCATAGCTGCAGGCGTCATCACATGACCCTGTGCTACGATGGAAACCACCGAAAGTCACGTGATCACGCACGTGACTTCCGGTGGGGGCGGCGGTAAGTAAAAAACATGGCCGCGCGCGTTTAGATCTTGCTGCCAGACTTTGGCAGTGAGATTTAAGGGGTTAATGGCCGCGGGTGGAAGCGATTCCACCCGCGGCTAGCAGGCACACATGTCAGCTGTTGAAAACAGCTGATATGTGTGCCGACCGCCGCCACCTGCCCGCGGCAGGGGGCAGGGCTAACGGGACACGCTCCATGACGGATATATCCGTCCATTGTCGTGAAGGGGTTAAACCTTTCGACTTGTCACTGAGGACAGGATGAAGTGTCGGACTAATTTATGTTAATCTGTCATGGGATTATTTTAGTCAAAGTCCAGGTTTTCAGGATTTCCAGGTTATTTAGATTTTTCAAAGATTTGATAAATTCATATGTTAATTGATAGCTATTTTTTCAAGTAATTTTTCCAAATAGGCCTTCGTGTGTGTGTGTGTGTGTGTGTGTGTGTGTGTGTGTGTGTGTGTGTGTGTGTGTGTGTGTCTGTGTGTGTACTTCAGGACCACTAGGAAGACTATTGTCCTTGCGGACACCTGACAAACCAGTCTGCCAGCCAGTGAGGGGACTTATAGCTGCAATGCCCCTCTGGGAAATATTCAGATTGTCTCTCCAGGGAGGAAGGAGATGAACTCTAGCACCACCTATTGGAAGTAGCAATCCTAAAAGTCAAAAGTGGCCCTTTATCGAGCCTTTTCATTTGACTTCGGTTTTAGCCATAAGCCAGATCAGATCCCACACTTTGCACTGACGAGGGGCAATCACCCCGAAACACCGTGTCTGCAAATTGGGGTTCTGATCTGGTATAAATCCAAAGTCATATGAAAAGTCTTGTTAAAGGGCCACTTTTCATTTGTAGGACTGCTACTTCCAATCGGTGGCGCTAGAGTTTCCTCCTTCCGCCCTGGAGAGACAATTTGTACTTCAGGAATAACGCTACTTCTGGCCATTTCACCAGTGTTTCCCTCTGCCGACTCGATCTCTAAATTTGTAATGGACTCTGAGCTGGTGGGAGGAGACTGTCCGGTGTGATATCTCCCGTTCTCAGCACAGAGAGTTATTCCTGCTCTTTATTCATTAGCAAGTAACAGAAGCAGCAGTAGTATGGAGGACAATATACAGCAGCATGGAAGAGGTTATCAGCAGTGTAGGTGTGAATCAGGTTCTGATGTGGATGTATGATCTGAGTCTTGGTAGAAAGCTCAGCACAATCTTTGTGTCTCCGCTTGCTTCTTTTTCTCTCCCTGCTTCTCATGCATCATCCCCCTTCCCTTTGTATGAAGTGTAATAGGAGGAGTAACCTGGCACATCGGTGAGCCTGCAGTCTGTCTTCTCTTGAGCAAGATGGAGTTGAGCTGGTTGTTTCAAAGTGAATGATGAGTTCAAGAGGCCGGGGAGGAAAAGAAGTGGCTCATAAGTGGAGAAAAAAAAAGCAAAATTCTTTGATACTTATTAAAAAGTTTCTTTCGCCTGTTCTATTGATTTACTAAAACTTTGTTGAAACAACATTTCCCACATAAGTAGCCATTGTATATATATTTTTTGTCATTTATTATGCACTGAATATGTATGCAACATTATTTCTACTCTGTAAATCATTCTTTTTGCTTTGACATTTTTAGCTGGACCCACGAATAATTCAACCCTTTTTGGCTGAGTGCCGACAAAATGTTGCCAAATTGGATAATCAGAATATGAAAGCCATCAAGGGGCTTGAAGATAGACTATATGCACTGGATCAAATGATTGCTAGCTGCAGTAGGTTGGTTAATGAACAAAAAGAACTTGCTCAGGTAAGTGAGCGCAGACTCCGCTTCATTGTAACAAGCACATCTCTGTTCTGGTAGGAGTTAAGTGCGGTTTCTACCTTTTTGGACTTATTTTTTCTTTTTCTCAGATTCCTTTAAATACATGTATTTATCACAAATGTTTTGTACCTCGATAATGTAGCAACGTGACCCTAATTTCAACAATGTATCCAACACAATAAGTTTTTAGAAAACTATCCCCGCCCACACCACAGCTTTGTGTGTAAATTGTCTATTGATGGTGAGCTTATTATCAGAGGAGGGGAGCATGGTCAGAGTAGCAGGAGCTTGCAGTGATAATTTTCTGATAAGACAATCTTTGTAAGTAAACAGCAGCACACAGCTTAATAAGGCTAGGTTCACACACTGCGTTTTTTTGATGCTGCGTTTTTGTGCGTTTTTTGCAGCCAAAAACGCACCCGCGTCAAAAAAAGCACGCGTTTTGCCGTGATTTGGTGCGTTTTTTGCTGCGCTTTTGCTCACTGCGTCTTTATGCGTTTTTTTTTATCAGTGAATAAAAAAAAAAAGGTCTGATGTCATTTCCTTCTTCAATATGTTCTTCATTCTCCATTAGTGTATGCAGGAGAGCAGACAGCAGCTGCAGAACTACAAGGCTCAGCATACTCCATCCAATAGTGTATGCAGGAGAGCAGACAGCAGCTGCAGAACTACAAGGCTCAGCATACTCCATCCAATAGTGTATGCAGGAGAGCAGACAGCAGCTGCAGAACTACAACGCTCAGCATGCTCCATCCAGGACTGTATGCAGGATTACTTTGCCCCCCCAAACAAAAAAAATGACGTGGGCTTAGCCTAATTTTTGTTTCCAGCCGGGTACAACTAGGCAGCTGGGGATTGGAATCCACAGTGCAGGGTGCCCATGCTTTCTTGGCACCCCCGATGCGAATTGCAGTCCGCAGCCACCCCAGAAAATGGCGCTTTCATAGAAGCGCCACCTTCTGGCGCTGTATCCAACTCTTCCAGCTGCCCTGATGCCGGGTGGCTCACTGGGTAATAATGGGGTTAGGGCTATCTGTATATTATCAGCTGGCCCTAAGCCCGAAATTCATGGTGTCACGCCAATATTAGACATGGCCACCATGAATTTCTAGTAAAGATAAAAAAAACCACAACACACAGAAAAATATTTTTATTAGAAATAAAACACAACACAATTAGTGACTCCATCTTTATTGAAATAAAGAACCCCCCTCCACAGTAATCCTGGGTCAAGGGTCCCGCGCCGTCTAATCCGGATCCAATATCATCTGATCCGTTTGCTGGAAGGCAAAGCGATCAGATGATGTGTCAGGATCAAGTGCCTGAATCACATCACACATCAGCTGATTTGTATAAACGGCTTTTATACAATCAGCAGATGCATCGGTGTAAAAAAAAAAAAAAATACTCACTTATGTGCTGATTACCGGCAGCTCCTGGAGCGATTGGAGGAGTCTGATCCCGTCCGATCGCTGCAGGAGCTGCCGGTAATCAGGGATGAAGTCTCCTGACGCATCCGCTGATAGGTTAAACCGGCCGGGCGCCGGCGTCACCCCGAGACTTACGATCAGCTGATGCGTCAGGTGACCGTATCAGGTGATCACCGCCAGGTCCTGTATCCTGCAGGGATACGTACCCGGGGAGACTGCACACACCCGGAGCGGCGCTACCGGGAGGAGGAGCTGGGAGCGGACATGGCACCGGGACCCTGCAGACAGGCGAGTATGACATTTTTTTTTTCTACTGTTCACTTTTGTTTTCACAGCTGCCTCCACCTCATGCCCGTACATGACGTTGCACGGCAGCATACATGCACAGGACTGGAGGTGGAAGTGGCGGTGACGGTACCGGGAGGATTCACGCTTCTGTGTTTACTGACAGAAGGAATCCTCTTCCTGTACATGTCACTTTACTACCCACCTCCTGCGTTTATAGCTGCGTTTTTGGTCTTAGAAACGCACCAAAACGCACCTATTTGCGTTTCTCATTGTGTATTTCAATATCCCATTGCACTCAATGGATGAAAAGCGCAGTGAAAAACGCGGGAATAATTGACATGCTGCGTTTTTGTGGCACCACAAAAACGCAGCTGAAAAAAAAACGCTGTGTGCAGACAGCAAAAATGAAAAATCAGACTTTGCTGGGGAAGCAAAGTAATGCAGTTTTCTAAGCAAAAACGCACCCGAAAACTGCGCAAAAACGCCGCGAAAAACACACTGTGTAAACTTACCCTAAGAGACACATCCCTCAAATACATGTTTGTTTCCTATCTCCTACTGTCTTCAGATTAGATAGCATAACGCCTGCTGACAGATTCATTATTGCTATTTGGGTTTCTTAAAAAAAAAAAATTAAATTGCGTGTTTTTGGCTTCTATTACCTCTTTTCTTCCCTTGTTTTTTTGCTGACTGCAGAATGAGTTAGAGAACCATTCATGAGGATTTTATGCCCCAAACTTATAGCATGTATGTGCACTTGCTCTAACACCTTACTGACATCTGCCGTACATGAACTGCACAAATCGGAGCTGGTGTATGGAGCAGGCTCACTGAACCAGGCCCTGTCTCTAACAGCCTTGGGTGGAGTGGAGCTTCTCCTGTAACTGTTCTCCTAATAAATGCCGCTGTCATACTTTGGTTCCCTTTAATGCTGCTGCCAATCACCAGGATTTTCGCATATAGCCTAAAGCCAGGGCTATACTGGCGCTTTCAGGCTGAGTCTCTACATACCTGTAGTGGTCAGCTCGGATGTTTAGGTTTTGAAATCCAAGAAAGTGAAGTTTATAAAATCAGCAGCTTGTTGAGTGACAGCAGCTGAGGAGCAGCTAATATATTCATAGTTATCCCCTCCCCCTGTTAGAATTAGCATAAGTATTATACAAATGATTCACTTTGTCTAGCAGGACCTGTGTGAGGTCATACCCATGTGACCTGGTATCCAGCTTAGGTGGCTGTGGCCCGCCCCTTCTGGTCACATGGGTATGACCTCACCACACATCCTGCTAGACAAAGTGAATCGTTAGAATTAGCATAAGCATTATACAAACAGAGGGAGGGGATAACTATGAATATATTATCTGCTCCAGTGCAGCTGTCACTCAAGAAGCTGCTCATTTTACAAACTTTAAGTCTTCAAATCCAAGAAAGTAAACATCGGAGCTGACCACTACAGGTATGTAGAGAACAGCCTGATAGTGCCAGTATAGCATTGGCTGCAGCTTATATAGGCTTCAAAGGAGACTGATGATTTTTTTTTTTTTACTATATGCAGCAATACTGTGATATTACCGTAGATAGCACACGCAATCAGACGATATCAGCATAGAGTCCCCTAAAGAGACTAATAAATACAATGAAAAGTTAAAAAAAAAATATATATATAAATAATATAAATTATGCTCACCTTACCTTCCACTCCATCGCTGGCCTCCTGTTTCTTGTAGTTCGCCGGTACGGGATGTGTATTGGGTAACCATTGCGACGATGGTGGAACTTCCGCTGTCAGCCGCTTCTCAAAGGCAGCGCTCTGACCAATCAGAGGCAAGCGGCTCCTGCCTTTGACGTCCTTTGAAGTTCCTCCATCGTCGCGATGGTTACCCGATACACATTTCGTACCGGTGAACTACAAGAACCAGGTGGCTGGCGATAGAACGGAAGGTAAGGTGAGCATATGTGTGTGTGCGTGTGTGTTTGTGCATGTGTGAAATGGCACAATAGGGGACCTGGATGGGACATTGCACAAGTTGTGGAAGGAATTGTCTGAGCTTGTATTATTTCCTATGGGAAATTTTGCTTTGCTATCCGAGTAACTTGGTTTACAAGCACACTCCAAGAAGAGATTGTTCTCGTAAACCAAGGTTCCACTATATATATTTTTAGGATCCTTACAGGGGTTGTCCTATAGCAGTCATGTCGAACCATTTACAGGCCGAGTGCCCAAACTGTAGTCCTAAACCCAATTTGTTTTCCGAAGTGCCAAACAATCCTATTATGTAAATAATTGATTGTAATCTTACCTTTGCAGTCTTCTCTTCTCTTCAGCAGGGGGCATCACGCTGATGCTTACCACACATTTAAGCTGAGCCCCTGCCCTTTCCAGACACAGCAGTTGGATTGATCTTTCTGGAAAAAATTGCAGCATATTAGACAGAGATTTTAGCCTGGAATGCAATCAGATGTCACCCTGTAATCCACATCTACATTTCAAAGTCTGAACATCCTGAAAACCCATAAAGACGTGCGAGTTGCTCCCCTCCCCTTTCATTGTGTAGTTATGTCCCCCTTCCTGGCCACTTCCTGGTAAACATGTCCCCCATCCTGATATATATTTCCTACATTCTGGTATATTTGTCCACATCATGGCCCCATCCTGGTAAATATACCTCATCCTGGTAAATGTCCTCCATCCTGGTAAATGTACCCCATTCTGGCATGTTCTCCCATGCTGGTAAATGTACCCCATCCTGACATATTGCCCATCCTTGTAAATGTTCCCCCATACCGGCATGTACGCCATTCCTGGTAAATGTCCTCCATCCTGGTAAATGTTCCCAATCCTGGTTAATTTACCCCCATCCAGGTAAATGTACCCCTTCCTAGCATGTACCCCTTCCTGGTAAATGTACCCTATCGTGGCATGTTTCCCCCATCCTGCCATGCATGTTTCCCCCATCCTGGCATGTATGCTTTCCCCATTTTGGCATGTATGATTTCCCCATCCTGGCATGCATATTTCCTCCATCCTGGCATGCATGTTTCCCCCATCCTGGCATGTATGCTTTCCCCATCCTGGCATGTATGCTTTCCCCATCCTGGCATGTATGCTTTCCCCATCCTGGCATGCATGTTTCCCCCATCCTGGCATGCATGTTTCCCCCATCCTGGCATGTATACTTTCCCCATCCTGGCATGCATGTTTCCACATCCTGGCATGCATTGTTTCCCATCCTGGCATGCATGTCATCCCCCCATCCACCCCCGCATGCTGGCAAGCATGTTTCCCCCCCATCCTGGCATGCATGTCACCCCCCCCATGCTGGCAAGCATGTTTCCCCCCCCCCCCCATGCTGGCAAGCATGTTTCCCCCCCCCCATGCTGGAAACCTGTTCCCCCCCCCCCCCCATCCTGGCATGCATGTCACCCCCCCCCCACCCCATGCTGGCATGCGTGTTCCCCCACCCCGTGCTGGTATGTGCGTTCCCCCTCCCCACGCTGGTATGTGCGTTCCCCCACCCCACGCTGGCATGTGCTTTCCCCCACCCCCACCCCACGCTGGCATGTGCGTACCCCCACCCCACGCTGGCATGTGCGTTCCCCCACACCCACCCCATGCTGGCATGTGCGTTCCCCCACCCCCCACATGTGCGTTCCCCCACCCCCACCCCCACCCCACGCTGGTATGTGCGTTCCCCCACCCCACGCTGGCATGTGCTTTCCCCCACCCCCACCCCACGCTGGCATGTGCGTACCCCCACCCCACGCTGGCATGTGCGTTCCCCCACACCCACCCCATGCTGGCATGTGCGTTCCCCCACCCCCCACATGTGCGTTCCCCCACCCCCACCCCCACCCCACGCTGGCATGTGCGTTCCCTCACCCCATGCTGGCGCCCCATCCCCACCTTTGGACAGCTGCACACGAGTTATAAAAAAAAACAAAAAAAAAAACACACAACTCACCTTCCTGCACATGCTCCCCCGCTGCGCGCCGCTGGGTCCTCAATTCCCACGCATCCAGAAGACGTCATTACGCTGGCGCTGCTCACTGACGCTCCTCCCTCTCCTAGGCAACACACTGCAGCCTGGGGGAGGAGGAGTGTCAGAGCGAGGAGAAATGTCTCCTCCGCTCCAACACAGTTTTGATCTGCCGGTGCGACTGCACTAGCAGATCAAAGCTGCAGGATCAGGCGACAACACGCATGCCATAGGTTCGCCATCACTGTTCTATAGTAATCGGACACTTGTTGATGTCATTGCTAGTAATGATCGAGCATGCTCAGCACTTTTCCTTACTTGATCGAACATTGGGGTGCTTGGGTACTTGCAGAGCTCAGCCGAGTAACATGGTTACTCCAATCTTTGTGAAACAATGACCACAACGCACAGGTTCGCTTCACTGCATGATGTATGCAGAGAGCCAGCCACAGTCTCTGAATGGTTCTCCTGGGGAAAAAACAATGTTCTTGGGTGTAGTGTGAACAAAAAAAGAAAAAAAAAATCAGCCAGCCATCCCTACTGCCGAAAATGCTCAGTTTATGGCTGGCTGTATGTGGACACAGACCAGAACTTCCCAGCCAATGACTTTGCATAATGCTCGTTACTCGCGCCAAACTTATCCGAGCGTCTGATTAGCTTGAATTGAGGAATGAGCACCTGAACATTTTAGTACTCACCCATCACTAGTCATTGCTAAACACCCTGTTGGGTCAGCAGCAAGGTACACATGTTGGGTCAGCGCTAAATTTGACGGATCTGAGCTGGAATGGGGAGAAGTAAGCACACCCACCCCACCCCCCGTGGAACATGTGGTGGAGAGACAGATCAGGCAGCTGGATTTGAGCCTACCCAATCATTCTGTCTAGATCAGATAAGCTGCCCCAGAGATGTTGGCATTGATATCGGGTGCAGTTACATAGGGAACGCTTGTTTCCTAATAATCAAGCAGTGTAAACAGGCTGCCAGTCACCTGACAAATGTAAACACTCGTAGATGAGGGGATATTATTTTTAAGCTTGCGTAAAAATCATTATTTTCGGTAGCACATCATCCATGACATATAAAGATGCATACAATAACGGTCTACTCTATGCGCTCTATTGGCAATGGTTCTGGGCACATTGGAAGCGCGGTTGGCCTATCAAGGGCGGTCATATGTGGCATGGGGTCAGCCTGTGTAATCTAACTTTTTTTTTCTACCCTTTCCATATAGGACCCTAGCACACTCTGCTCAGCAAAGCATTTGTTCATCGGTATCTAATGTGCACAGCCTGAAACACAAATCAAGGATTATTACATGCTTGGTTTACGATCACCAAAATCTTTTCCACTGTGTAAACCTTTTTATTTGCATCACTGTCCTTCCCTGTAGCCATCTCTTGCTTTCTATTTATCTCTTTCTCTCATACGGTCCCCAATCGGTCAAGCCTTCTGATATTGGTAGGGTTAATGTGTATGGGGGGCCCTCCTGTCTCGTGCTCCACAGATGATATTGGGGAAGATGAGGATATAACATGTCCAAATTTTAAGTTGTGTATTTTCTTCATCGTTCCTTATGGGAGACCCAGACCATGGGTGTATAGCTTCTGCCTCCGGAGGACACACAAAGTACTACACTCAAACGTGTAGCTCCTCCCTCCTAGCATATACACCCCCTGGTAGCCAGTCCTAGCCAGTTTCAATGCTTTGTGTTCAGGAGGTACACACACACATGCATTCTCTGAGTTTTGATTTTTGATTTTTTTTTTTGGATTTCAAAGATTTGGAAGAAAAGCGGGTCCAATCTGGACTCCCGGCATGTCCCTTCTCACCCCACTGTGTCGGCGGTGCTGTTAAGGTTGACTTTACAAGGCTGGAGCCTTCACATGCCGCGCTCCTTCACCACCCCCTGGGGCTCTGGCTTGAAGTGGGAGCCAACACGGTTCTCACTGCTTTGCAGGAGACCGGTCTCCATCCGCAGCCCTGTTCAGGATCCTGCCGGACGGAGCGTTTAACCCCCCCCCCCCAGGGACATGGCCCTGCGTCTCAAAGCTAAGTATTGAGACGTCTTTACCACAGAAAGTGGTCTTTCTAGGGGTCCCTTGTACGTCATTTATTGGGGGAGTGTGTTATATGTTTGTGGTAACCTTTCCGGCCGGTTCTCCAGTTTTCACTGGAGAACCGCGCCGATGGTGCCTGCACGCCGGCCGCACGTTTAAATCTAGGCCCCGGCTTCGCCTGAGGCCTAGTTTCGGTTTCACTGCCCCTGCACATTAGTTATGCAGAGGGACAGTGTGGCTCCGCCCAGCGGCTGTGCAGCACAGGGAACGGATTCTCCTCACTGAGGAGAGATTCCCTCCCCTGTCTACATCATTTGCCCGCTCTCAGAGTAGACCCCGCCCCCTCTCCTCGCTCCGGTCGCCATTTTCTCAGCGTTCTCACTGTCTGTATAGGCACAGAGATCCCACATTGTGACAAATGGGGGCCTGGGCTGGGGGACTGGAGGGCACAGAAATGTGTGTAAAACGGTCTGGCAGCCACAACCTCTAGTTGTGCAGCTGCTTATGTTCTCTGTTTATATTCTCTGTTGGGGGTCATTCTGGAGATGCATTCCCTCACAGAGCCCCCACTTCTGCAGCATGTCTCACATCAGAGCAAGGCTGCAAGACTGTTCTTAATATGCACTGCATGTAGACTGTACTGAGCACATAAACACAGTGATCCCTCAGCCTGGAGGCTCATCAGTGGTCCCTCCAGCTGCTCCGGTGGTGCTGGGCATGCATTAGCCCCCTTCAGGGCGCTTCTGCTGCTACGGCTTGCTCAGCAAGCTCTCAGAGGATTCTTCCTCTGGTCTCAGTCCCCGTCCTCCTAACATGGAGACGCAGGGTCCCCTGTCCTCCCCGTCCCGCAGCTCTGATTTACGAGCTGTCTCACGGGACAAGGAGGATGTCTTTTCTGGGGGCTCGGACGCTACTTAATGTGCCATTGATCTGTCCAAAGGTGATGCAGAAATGATTTGATTGCGTCCATTATATTTGTACTGGACCTCAATCCGCCTGTATCAGGGGTGTATCCCCCTCTGGCAGAAAGGCATCAGTATACCTTACGGAGAACAAGGAGTGTGTTCCTTAACCACTCCAGTTTTCTGCCCACTGGACCATGCTCAGAGCCTGTCCTGACAGACGCTCCCAAAGCGTGGTTCTGATGACTTTTCTCCCTTCCACGACAGGTGGTCAAGGAGTGGGCTCATTCACCAAGGGTGGTCCCTCCGGTGTCTAGTATTTCAGCCCGGATAGTTGTATCAGTGGCTGACAGCAGGGTGCGGAGTGCAGGCAATAAAAAACCCACTGAACCGGGGGAACCAGAGAAGCACAACACATATATGCTCCTCTCTACACACCAAGTGTGCCCACCGCACCCCCCTATCCCACTGTGCATTAATTCTGTACTGGAATCCGCCAGTATCAGAGGAACAACCCTCTCTGGCAAAAAGGCACCAGTTTACCTTGCCTAAGAGAACAAGGAGTGTGTTCCTTAACCACTCCAGTTTTCAGGCCACTGTAACCGAGCCCAGGGTCTGCTCTGGCAAACGCTTCCCAAAGCGTGGTTCTGATGGCAGTTTTCCCTTTCCACCAGAGGTGGTCAAGGAGCGGGCTCATTCACTTATGGCTTTGCTGTCCGCCAGGTTGTCCTTCTGGCCAAATCTGTATGGAGGCGGCAAGGGCCTCGTTCTCTCCAGCTCTTGCAGCAGTGCGGTTTTTAAAGCCATCTCTGCTTCTCTGGAGGAGATGCATTCCCTCACGGAGACTCTTTGCCCGAAATGGTTGCCTTAACTTCCAGACTTCAGTCTTTTCATCCTATGCCATGTCTGCCATGCTGGAGACTCTCACTGCACTGCGGTGGCCTCGGCTAATTTCCTCGCTATCCGCAAGCTCTTGTGGCTTCGGAACTGGACGGCGGATGCTTCTAAAGAAGTTCCTTGCTGGGCTCCCTTTTGATGGGACCAGTCTATTCGGGAACAACTGGATGAAATTATTAAGGAAGCTCTTGGCGGGAAGAGTTCTTCCATGCCACAAACCTAAACCAGGAAACCTGTCCAGGACACGAATCAGTCGAGGTTTCGTTCTTTTCGTTCCTCCATCTGATCGTTCGCTAAGCCCTCGGCCTCGTCCACTGGCTCAGCCAAGCGGGGTGGTGGCTCCAAATGGCGCACGAGAAGACCGCAGGAGATGCTGCCACTAAGTCAGCCTCCTCCTGGCTATCTGGCCACGCCAGCAACGTCCTTGGTCGGTGGCAGGCTCACCCACTTGGCGACGTATGGTTTTTAACACGTCTCCGATCAGTGGGTGCGAGATTCCATCTCCCACGGCTACAGGATAGAATTCTATCCAGCCCGCCAAGCAGATTTTTTCTGCAACTTCCCCTGCTCCAAGGCCGCGCCTTCTCACAGGCTGTGGCATTCTTGCAGGCCACTGGAGTAATTGTACCGGTTCCCGACTGGGAACGGTTCTGAGATTTCTGCTTAACTCTATTCCTTGTACCCGAAGAGGGCGATGCCTTCCGACCTGGATCTCATGCTTCTCAAGCATGTTCAGGTGTGGCATTGTCGCATGGAGTCTCTGCGATCAATCAATGACCCAAGGAGATTCCCTAGCATCCATCGACATCAGAGATGCCTATCTGCATGTGCCAATAGCAGTTTTCACACCAGCCTTGGCTACGTTTTGCATTCAGAGTGGTCCAATTCGTGGCTCCTCCCTTGGGGCTAGCCACGGTCCCTCGAGTATTCTCAAGGGCGGGGCCGCTGTGATTGCGGTCCTGCACCTCTAGGGTTTGGCAGTGATCCTTTTGTCCTGGGCAGCCTTCTAGTTTGGGCTTCATCCAGTGCAAACTGTTAGCGGAGTGCCTCGCTCACTTTCGCCACTCTAACAATTCGGGTGGTTTGTCATTCTGCCAAGCCCACTCTGACTTCGACCCTGAAGTTCATATTCCCAGGGACGCAATTCGAGACTCTGTCGACACTTGTGAAGCTGCCTTTAGTCAAACAGCAGTACCCCCGCTGGCGGTCGACGTCGGTCCATCAGGCACCTAATGCAGGTGCTGGATCAGATGGTGGTGTCAATGGAAGCGATTCCCTTGCCCAGTTCCATCTGCGTCCTCTGCGGCTGGATATTTTCCGCTGTTGGAACAAGCGGACTTCCTCCTTCCACGGGGTGGTGGCTTCGCCACAGCCCAGGGGTTCGTTTCAGTGTTGGCTTCGGCCGCTCTGTCTCAGGGACGCTCCTTCCTGGCTCCGTTCCGGGTGATCCTCACCAAGATGCTAGTCTATCCGGCTGGGGAGCAGTATATCTCCACCATGCAGCGCAGGGCACTTGGACTCTGTCCGAATTAGCCCTCTGGATCAACGTGCTGGAAATCAGAGCTGTGTCTCTAGCTCTCTAAGCTTTTCGCCATCTGTTGGCGGCCAGGCACATTCGAGTCCAGTCAGACAACGCTACAGCGTTTGCCTACATCAACCTCCAGGGCGGGACACTCAGCCGCCTGACAATGTTGGAGGTTCATCGCATTCTTCAGTGGACGGAGGACTCCTAGTCCACCATATCTGCAGCCCACATCTCAGACGTGGGAACCTGGGAGGCAGATTGTCTCAGCCGTCAAACCGTGGCTCCACGATCCTCAGGTTTTTGCGGCAGACGCACTGGTTCAAGTTTGGTCCCAGCTTCGTCTGTCTTACGTGTTTCACTCTCTAGTTCTTGCCCAGAGGCCTGCGCAAGATCAGAAAGGAGGGCCGTCGGGTCATTCTCATTACTCCAGACTGACCCAGGCAAGCTTGGTACCCTGACCTGCTCCGTCTGTCCGTAGAGATGCCATAGCATCTTCCGGACTGTCCAGACCTTCTCTCACGAGGTCCGTCTTTTCCGCCGGAACCTGCGGCTCTCAGCTTGACGGTGTGGCGTTTGAGTCATGGATCTTGACGACTTCTGGTATCCCTCCTGAAGTCATCTCCACTATGACTCGAGCTCGGAAGTATCCTTGGCCTTTTGGCCTTGCCGACCCTCCTGTCCCTTCTACAGTCCGGTCTGCAGCTAGGACTATCCCTCAATTCCCTTAAGGGACAGGTCTCGGCTCTGTCAGCGTTATGCCAGCGGCGTATCGCCCGGCTGGTCCAGGTGCGCTCCTTCATGCAGGGCGCATCTCACATTATTCCGCCTTACCGGCGGACTTTGGAGCCCTGGGACCTTAATTCGGTCCTCACGGTTTCCGGAAACCCCCCTTTGAGCCTCTTAGGGAGGTTTTCTTTGTTTAGTCTTTCATAGAAAGTGGTCTTTCTAGTGGCCATAACTTCCCTCAAGGGAGTCTCTGTTGTGGCCGCACTCTCTTCGGAGTCCTCCTTCATCAAGACAAGGTGGTCCTCCGTCCGACTCCGGACTTTCTCCCTAAGGTGGTTGCTGCTTCCACCTTAATCGGGGCATTTTTCCTGCCTTCCTTTTGTCCGGCTCCTGTTCATCGCCTTGAAAGGGCGTTGCATACTCTGGATCTGGTGCGGGCGCTCCGGATCTATGTGACTCGCACCGCGTTCTTAGGCGGTGCACCTCTCCTTTGTGCTGACCGCTGGTCAGCGTAAGGGCCTCTCGGCTTTTAAGCCGACCCTGGCTCGTTGGTTTAGGTCGGCCTTTTTTCCGATACCTACCAGTGTACTCAAGTGCCTCTCCCGCCGGGGATCAAGGCACATTTGATCAGAGCTGTCGGTCCCTCTTAGGTTTTCAGGCACCAGGCTACGGCTCAGTAGGTCTGTCAGACTGCCACTTGGACTAGTCTGCATACTTTTTCGAAGCACTACCAAGTGCATGCTCTTGCTTCGGCAGATGCGACCTTGGGCAGACGCATCCTTCAGGCGGCTGTCGCCCATTTGTGAAGTTAGGTTTCGCCTACTTCTCAGTTTTCTGTTTATTCCCACCCATGGACTGCTTTAGAACGTCCCATGGTCTGGGTCTCCCATAAGGAACGATGAAGAAAAAGAGAATTTTGTTACTTACCGTAAATTCTTTTTCTTATAGTTCCGACATGGGAGACCCAGCACCCTCCCTGTTGCCTGTCGGCAGGTTTTCTTGTTCCGTGTGTTATCACCGGCTGTTGTTGTAGACAGAGGTTCCGGTTGTTCCGGGTTTTGCTCTGTCTCTACTTGTGGGTGGATGTCCTCCTTCAGCTTTTGCACTAAACTGGCTAGGACTGGCTACCAGGGGGTGTATATGCTAGGAGGGAGGAGCTACACGTTTGAGTGTAGTACTTTGTGTGTCCTCCGGAGGCAGAAGCTATACACCCATGGTCTGGGTCTCCCATGTCGGAACTATAGGAAAAAGAATTTACGGTAAGTAACAAAATTCTCTTTATTTTGTTCTCCATGATATAAGCTGCTGCCAGAAGATTGTGGCATTGGTTCTCTTAGGCCCTTTTCACACATCCGGCATTTTCGCCGGATCCGGCACACTCAAATTGTCATGCTGTCATGTGACCGGAGCTTGCCGCGATGCCATTGTACAGTATTACACTGTGCTGGAGTGTGCCGGATCCGGCAATCCAGCTAAATGCCGGATGTGTGAAACTGAAAAAGTGAAAACAGGTAGCGCATGTGAAGAGTCTGAGGGCAGGAGTAACGGTGAGACCGGTAATTAAAACTGCTCACCTGGAGTGGTTGTGCAGCCCTCGCACAACCACGGTAATAGACAGGACTTTCTATGGCTAACCCATAGATAATACATGGCAGAGCTCCAGCCTGTGCTCCATTTACGAGGGGTCTCTGTTCTCAGGATCACTGGTGGGGCCAGCCTTAGGACCTGCTGTGATCAGTAAGTTGTCTCCTATGCTTTCAGTTCTGGGAATACCCCTTTAAAGGTGCAAGTACTAAGAAAGTTGCATATACTTTACTTTCTAGTGAGCCTAGGCCTCAATGCTCTTAGCATAAAACAGTAGCAATTTTAAAAGAGCCATGAGCATACAATTTCTGAGTAATGCTCTGATTTCTGAGGTAACAAGGAGAAGATTAAAGGGGTGGTCTGACTCCTAAAATGTATTGTCTATCTACCTTCATCTCTTAACCACTTTTGGAATTATCATTATTATACAATTCTCTGCACTTCTCCCCTATATATCTAATCTCTACGGCCTTGTGCCCACAGGGCATTTTTCTAGCGTTTTTTTCTAGCGTATTACCTTGCTTTTTTTAATTCTTTTAGTCATTCCAGCAAAGTCTATGAGAATCGTGACTTGCTGTGCCCATGTTACTTCTTTTTTGGTTGCTTTTTTTTGTTGATGGAAAAAAAAAAAGCAAAAAAAAAAAAGCTGGAGGCAAGTCCGGTGTGTGAGGTGATCCGTAGTTCAGTAAGCCTGGGTCGTCATGGTGATGACCCAGGGTTACTATGACAGCGATCAGGCCCACGTGATCACTTTCCAGGGACCCGATCACCAGAGCGAGATAAGAGATCCCTCTCCCTGCCTTCTGACTGTTACAATCGCACTGATCGCAGCATTCAGGGAGTTAAGCACCACTCCGGGCAGTAAGAGCTGAGTCCCGGCTGTAACATCAGCTGTCGACCTGGCGGGAATCGCTGGTGTACAGTGCCTAAACCCCCGTGATTACAAAAAAAGCACAAAAAAGCATGAAATAATGTATGTAAAAAAACTTTAAAAAAAGCACACAAGCTTGGAAAAAAGCACATTTTTCAGCAGCTTTTTCCCTGGCAAGACATGCTTTTTTTTTTTTTTTGCGCTGAAATTTTTTTTGTTTTTTCTCTTTCAACTACCTGTGACATTTCCTTTTGAGAGGACTCTTAAACGTGACGTCACAGGAGGCTGAAACTGTGGTCATTCCCCACAGCATCCATCACCCCTCCTGGAACAGGATGTCACCAGTGGGTGGCGCTGCATTTACTTACTAGTTTCTTGCATGGCCACCAATGAGAAAGTCCTGGGTGATGTGTGATTTACGCTGTGGCTGATAGTATTGCAGCGTTGGCATGTTACTCCTCTTTGCAGCCGCTTCCATTGCTTGTGTGAGAGATGTCAACTGGGGGCAATGCTAGATGCACTGAGTGACACCAGCGCTGCCCCACAGACTAGCACCACCCTCAAATGAAGCGTCATCAGCGATACCAGCGCTGCCCCCTGATGACCCTTTGTTTGATGGTGGTGCTAGATGCTGTAGGGCAGCGCTGGTGTCACTCAGTGCATCTGTCATCGCTCCCAGCTGACGTATTTCACACAAGCAATGGATACTGCTGCAGAGAGATGAGTAAGGCTAGTTTCACACATCCGGCTTGTCGCCAGATTGGCGGATCCGGCGCACTCCAGTACAGTGTGATACAGTACAATAGCAGCGCGACAAGCTCCGGTCACGTGCTGTCATGTGACTGTAGCATGTGACCCGGAAGTTGCCATGCTGCCATTATACTGTATCACACTGTACTGGGGTGCGCCGGAAGCCGGATGTGTGAAACTGCCCTAACAGTCCATGCTGCAATACTATCGGCCACAGCGTACATTATCCAGGATCCAGAACATCCTTCTAGGGGCAGTGATACAAGAAGCTGGTAACTGCAGCGCCGCCCCCTTGGTGATGTCCTGGTCTAGGAGGAGCATTGGACTCTGCAGAGAGTGACTGCAGCCCCAGCTTCCTGTGACAACACGTTTGAGACTCGTCTCAAACCATAAACCTTTTATTCTCCGTATCGGTGGAGATCCCTAATATACTGTCAGTTTATAAGATGGAAATATCTGGAATCCCTTGTCAACAGCATGTGATTGTCATAATTTCTTTTTCCCTTGAGATGTGCCCTGATTGCTGGATTGTAAATACGGGTCACTAGAAAGCCCCCGTCACATTTAGCGATTTAACAGCGGTCACGATGCGACCTGATAAGGATCGCTGGTAAGTCGCTGGTGAGATGTCACACAGTCAGACCTTACGAACAACTCAGTAACAATACAGGTTGCAGTAGCGACCTGTATAACGATCTCTGCTGTCATTGGGACTCTGTCACACAGTGTCAAACATAGCGATGCGTCCTGCCCAGTAGGACATCATCGCATCTGAAGAAAATGGCCTGGACCATTCTGCAACGATCGGCGACCTCACAGCAGGGGCCAGGTCATTGCTGGATGTCACACATAACGAGATCGCTAACAAGATCGCTACTGCGTCACGAAAACCGTGACTCAGCAGCGATGTCGCTTAGTGAGACGTGGCCTGAAGTGTTAACCTTTCTAAGAGATTATCATTACTTTCTAGTGGTAAATAACACATAAGCGCATGGCAAGAGGTGATGGTAAGCAGTAGCTGTTTTGGCATGGCTCCAGTGTAAAACAGCGCTATATGGCCTTTAAATATCACAGGTGGAAAGTATTTTAATTATTTTCCATTAAAGGATGAAGCAACATAATCATTTTTACTGTGAAGTTTGGGAAGATATAAACAGTTGAGCCTGTCACAAACCTTTAGGATTATCTTGTGATCATGGCTCCATCCATAACACCTTCGTAGACGTACGTCAGATGTATACAGCTGTATACCAGAAAAGAGCGGCCATGAGCTAAAAGAATGTTATAATCTTCAGAACTAATCTTATAAAACAGGCCACAATGGACAGGTTTCCCCTTTTTTAAAAAACATTATATTGCAAAAATTTAGTTTTAGCCGCAAGTACATGTATTTAAGATTAAAAAATAAAATAAACTTTTCTCTGAAGGTGGGCAACTCATTGAGTAAGAAAAATGGATGAAAAATACTAATAAAATGCTCAAGCGTGGTTGAGGCAATTGAGAATGAGTTGATGTGTACTAGCAAGCTTTATTACACATATCTGTCCCGATCTGTGGACAGCACGATATGAAAGGGAACCTGTCACCAGGTTGTTTCCTTATGAGCTGCGGCCACCACCAGTGAGCCCTTATATACACCGTTCTAGAATACTGTATATAAGAGCCCAGGCTGCGCTATAGAATGTAAAAAACACTTTATTATACTCATATAGGAAGCGGACCGGACTGGTGGGTGTCGCTGCTCTCGGTCCGGTGCCTCCTCCATTTTGTGGGATCACTGTCATCCTTCCCAGCACCATGTGGATGAAATGTCCTGCTTTATTCACACAGAAGCCTCCATTGTTCTCCTGCGCATGCGCACTGTGATCTGCCCTGTGATCGGCGCGAGTAAAGGGCAAAGACCATGCGCACTACAGAACTTTGCTCTGCCCTCAGCCGAGCAGATCACAGTGCGCATGCGCAGGAGCACAATGGAGGTCTCTGTGTGAATAACACAGGACACCTCAAGCACACTGTGCTGGGCAGGAGGACAGCAATTCCACAAAGTGGATGAGGCACTGCACCAAGAGCAGCAACACACATCAGACCGGACCCTCTGCAGTTGAGTATAATAAGTGTTTTTTACGTTATACACAGCAGGCTCTTTATATACAGTATTCTGGAACCGCTGTATATAAGGGCTGACTGGTTGTGGCCGCAGCTCATAAGGGAAAAACCTGGTGAAGGGTTCCCTTTAAGCTGAGCAGAATGATACATAGGTTAGTATAACTTTGTATTTTATCCATTAATGTGCCATAGAAGGTAATATTGTGGTATCGTGTTAGTCAAAAAAAAAAATGTCCCAAGAATGACAAAAGTATTTTAGAAGAGATGCCTTTTGTCTCAATCCTCATTTGTAATTTGCCTGAAAAAGGAGCCTCTGTGCTCTGAAAGCTTGCTGATATAATATTTCTGGTTCGCCTATAAAGCTATCACTCCTAAATACTTTTGTCATTCTTGGGACGTAGTATTTCAATTTATTTTATCCATTGAAATTCTTGATGGTTGTATGCATTTGAGTCCAGGGGCGGTCCTATAAGGGATCGAGGCTACCTCTGCATGCAGTCGTATAGGGAGAACTGTCAATCATTGAGTAGCTCCACCCACTGGACTCGTCTGCAGACAAACATCAGGGATTTCAATGAAGTAAATGCAAGTTTCTTTTTCGCTCCTAATTGGGAGACCCAGACAGTGGGTGTATAGCTACTGCCTCTGGAGGCCGCACAAAGAACTACACTTAAAAGTGTAAGGCCCCTCCCCTTCTGGCTATACACCCTCCCGTAGGAGTACGGATTCCTCAGTTTTAGCTTTGTGCGCAGGAGGTCAGACACGCACGCATAGCTCCATTGTTTAGTCAGCAGCAGCTGCTGACTATGTCGGATGGAAGAAAAGAGGGCCCATACAGGGCTCCCAGCATGCTCCCTTCTCACCCCACTGTATGTCGGAGGTGTTTGTAAGGTTGAGGTACCCATTGCGGGTACGGCGGCAGGAGCCCACATGCTGATTCCTTCCCCATCCCTTTTTACAGGGCTCTGGGTGAAGTGGGATTTACTGGTCTCCAGGCACTGAGACCGTGCTCCATCTACAGCCCCTGGAGAAGATGCTGGATGGAGCGGAGTACATCAGGGACATGGCCCTGCGTCCTCAAGGTACTCTGTGTCCCCGTGCATTTGGCGCTCACACCGCAGCATGCTGGGTGTTGTAGTGCGCCGGGGGACATCAGCGCTACGGCGCTTGTGCCATGGCCTCATTCAGCTTCGCTGAAGCAGGCACACTTCTGGGAATCGGTCGCGCCGGCCGCTGGGACTGCGGCGCGGCTGGCACTTGTGGTGCGCCGGGGACTTCAGCGCGGCCCGCGCTTTTACGGCGGCCGCGCTGATAACTCGAGTCCCCGGCTTTTGCGGCCTGCTTCCGTTCGTTCCCGCCCCCAGACCTGCCAGTCAGGAGAGGGGCGGGACGCTGGCCACTTCTGGGAATCGGTCACGCCGGCCGCTGGGACTGCGGCGCGGCTGGCACTTGTGGTGCGCCGGGGACTTCAGCGCGGCCCGCGCTTTTACGGCGGCCGCGCTGATAACTCGAGTCCCCGGCTTTTGCGGCCTGCTTCCGTTCGTTCCCGCCCCCAGACCTGCCAGTCAGGAGAGGGGCGGGACGCTGGCCAGTGCATCAGCGCCGAGGGCTGGAGTCGTTTTTACATACTCCAGCCCTCACAATCGGCACAGAGGGGACACTGTTTCCCGCACTTTTGTTTGGGAACTCCCACGGACCGCCCCTCTCCACAGACGCCGGCAGCCATTCCTGCTGACACGCTGAGCTGCAGAGGGGAGCCGGGGAGACCCAGACAAGGAATTCTGCGCCTCTTACCCGCTATTCAGCGGGCGGTAAGCAGCCCTCAGGGCTCACTCCCTCTTGTGCCAGTAGTATTCTTAGTATTTTGTTTCTACAAATACTTGGTATTACATAGCGCTGGTCGCCCTTTGGCTATAGACTCTCTCACATTGCAGAGAGCCAGCAGCATGTCGTCCGTAAAACGCAAGGGTGCCAAGGCACAGACATTATATGCTTCCTGCACCGCATGTGGGACTTTTCTACCGGCAGGCTCCACGGACCCCCATTGTGTGCAGTGCTCGGCCCCTGCGGCGCTTGCACAGTCGGGACCTCTGCTGGACGTGACCCAGGGTGTACCACCTGTGAATGCTGTCCAGGTGACAGGAACTGAGTTTGCAGCTTTTGCTGACAGAATGTCTCTCACTATGTCACAAATTCTTGACACATTGCGAGCTAGGCCTGTACTTCAGGCCACGGACACTGTGCAATCATTGCCCCCTGGTCCCCCTCAGCTCCAAGCTCCGGGACGGGCATATACACCTCAGGGTGAAGACTCTGACTCGGACGATGGCCCCGGGCAGCCTAAGCGGGCTCGCTATGACGGGCCTTCACATTCATCTCAATGGTCAGGGTCCCAGCGAGATGAATCTATGGGTGATGAGGCGGACGTAACTGATCAGGATTCTGATCCTGGGACCGCTCTCAATCTAGATACACCAGATGGTGACGCCATAGTTAATGATCTTATATTTAACATCAATAAGATGTTAAATATTTCCCCACCAGCTCCTCTTGTAGAGGAGTCAGCTTCGCAGCACGAGAGAATCCATTTCAGATACCCTAAGCGTACATTAAGCACTTTTCTGGACCACGCTGACTTTAGAGACGCAATCCAGAAACCCCACGCTTATCCTGAAAGGCGTTTTTCCTAAACGGCTTAAAGATACACGCTACCCTTTTCCCCCTGAGGTGGTCAAGGGTTGGACCCAGTGTCCAAAAGTGGATCCTCCAATTTCCAGGCTTGCAGCTAGATCCTTGGTTGCAGTTGAAGATGGAGCGGCACTTAAAGATGCCACTGACAGGCAGATGGAGCTCTGGCTGAAATCCATCTATGAAGCGATTGGAGCGTCATTAGCGCCTTCTTTTGCGGCCGTATGGGCACTCCAAGCTATCTCAGCCGGGCTTGCGCGAGTCGACTCAGTCACACGTGCATTTGCCCCGCAGGTAGCACCATTGACCTCGCAAATGGCGGCATTCGCGTCGTACGCGATTAATGCTGTTCTTGACGCTACAAGCCGCACGGCAGTGGCGTCAGCCAACTCCGTTGTTTTGCGTAGGGCCCTGTGGTTGAGACATTGGAAAGCAGATTCTCATTCCAAGAAGTGCTTAACCAATTTGCCTTTTTCTCGTGACCGATTGTTTGGAGAGCGTTTGGATGAAATCATCAAACACTCCAAGGGTAAGGACTCATCCTGACCGCAACACAGACAAAACAAACCCCAACAGAGGAAGGGTCAGTCTGGTTATCGGTCCTTTCGAGGACCGGGCAGGTCCCAATTCGCCTCGTCAAAAAAGACTCAAAAAGACCAGAGACGCTCAGATTCTTGGAGGTCTCAGTCACGCCCAAAAAGGACAGCCGGAGGAACCGTTGCCAAGACGGCGTCCTCCTGACTTGCGGTCTCCGATTCCCACACCCGCGGTCGGTGGGAGGCTTTCCCACTTTGGCGACATTTGGCTGTCACGCGTCAAAGACCGTTGGGTGAGGGATATTCTGTCTCACGGGTACAGGATAGAGTTCAGTTCTCGTCCGCCAACTCGTTTCTTCAGAACTTCTCCACCACCAGACCGAGCCGATGCTCTGTTGCAGGCGGTGGCCGCTCTAAAGGCGGAAGGAGTGGTGACCTCCGTCCCTCTTCAGGAACAAGGTCACGGTTTTTACTCCAATCTGTTTGTGGTCCCAAAAAAGGACGGATCGTATCGACCCGTCCTGGATCTAAAGTTGCTCAACAGACACGTAAAAGTCAGGAGGTTCCGGATGGAATCCCTACGCTCCGTCATAGCCTCAATGTCTCAAGGAGATTTTCTAGCATCAATAGATATCAAAGATGCGTATCTCCACGTGCCGATTGCACCAGAGCATCAGCGTTTCCTACGCTTCGTCATACACGACGAACACCTACAGTTCGTAGCGTTACCTTTCGGTCTGGCAACAGCCCCCCGGGTCTTCACCAAAGTCATGGCAGCAGTAGTAGCTGTTCTGCACTCGCAGGGTCACTCGGTCATCCCGTATCTAGACGACCTGCTTATAAAGGCACCCTCTCAAGAGGCATGCCAACACAGTCTGAAGGTGGCACTAGACACTCTCCAGAGTTTCGGGTGGATTATCAACTTTCCAAAGTCTCATCTAACCCCGACCCAATCTCTGACTTATCTTGGCATGGAGTTTCATACTCTCTCAGCGATAGTGAGGCTTCCACTGGACAAGCAGTGCTCGCTACGGACTGGAGTGCAATCTCTCCTTCAGAGCCAGTCGCACTCACTGAGGCGCCTCATGCATTTCCTAGGAAAGATGGTAGCAGCAATGGAGGCAGTCCCGTTCGCGCAGTTTCATCTGCGCCCTCTACAATGGGACATTCTACGCCAATGGGATGGGAAATCGACGTCCCTCGACAGGACTGTCTCCCTCTCTCAGACTGCCAAGGACTCTCTGCGTTGGTGGCTTCTCCCCACCTCATTGTCACAGGGAAAGTCGTTCCTTCCCCCGTCCTGGGCAGTGGTCACGACGGATGCGAGCCTATCAGGGTGGGGAGCGGTGTTTCTCCACCACAGGGCTCAGGGGACGTGGACTCAGGAAGAGTCCACCCTGCAGATCAATGTTCTGGAAATCAGAGCAATCTATCTTGCCCTGCGAGCCTTCCAACAATGGCTGGAAGGCAAGCAGATTCGGATTCAGTCGGACAATTCCACGGCGGTGGCGTACATCAACCACCAAGGGGGAACACGCAGTCGCCAAGCTTTTCAAGAAGTCCAGCGGATTTTGACGTGGGTGGAAAGCAGAGCGTCCACCATATCCGCAGTTCACATCCCAGGCGTGGAAAACTGGGAAGCAGACTTTCTCAGTCGCCAGGGCATGGACGCGGGAGAATGGTCCCTTCACCCGGACGTGTTTCAGCAGATCTGTTGCCGCTGGGGGACGCCGGACGTCGATCTGATGGCGTCACGGCACAACAACAAGGTCCCAGTTTTCATGGCACGGTCTCACGATCACCGAGCGCTGGCGGCAGACGCCTTGGTTCAGGATTGGTCGCAATTCCGACTCCCCTATGTGTTCCCACCTCTAGCATTGTTACCCAGAGTTCTCCGGAAAATCAAGTCCGACTGCCATCGAGCCATACTCGTCGCTCCAGATTGGCCAAGAAGGTCGTGGTACCCGGATCTGTGGCATCTCACGGTAGGCCAACCGTGGACACTACCAAACCGTCCAGATTTGCTGTCTCAAGGGCCGTTTTTCCATCTGAATTCTGCGGCCCTGAACCTGACTGTGTGGCCATTGAGTCCTGGATCCTAGCGGCCTCAGGTTTATCTCATAAAGTTGTTGCCACAATGAGACAGGCTAGAAAACCATCCTCAGCTAAGATCTATCACAGGACGTGGAAGATATTCTTAGCGTGGTGCTTGGCTCAAGGGTTTTCTCCCTGGCCATTTGCATTGCCAATTTTTCTTTCCTTCCTGCAGTCTGGGTTGGAAAAAGGTTTGTCGCTTAGCTCGCTTAAGGGTCAAGTCTCCGCGCTATCCGTATTCTTTCAGAAGCGCTTGGCACGGCTTTCTAAAGTACGCACGTTTCTCCAAGGAGTTTGTCATATCGTTCCTCCTTACAGACGGCCATTGGAACCCTGGGATCTGAACAAGGTTCTCATTGCTCTCCAGAAGCCGCCTTTCGAGCCTTTGAAAGAGGTTCCCCTTTCTCGGCTTTCACAAAAGGTAGTTTTTCTTGTGGCGGTCACGTCTCTTCGAAGAGTGTCCGAGCTAGCGGCGTTATCTTGCAAATCTCCCTTCCTGGTGTTTCACCAAGACAAGGTAGTACTGCGTCCAATTCCAGAGTTTTCTCCCAAGGTGGTTTCTTCCTTTCATCTCAATCAGGATATCACTTTGCCATCTTTGTGTCCGCATCCAGTTCACCAATTTGAAAAGGGTTTACATCTGTTGGACCTGGTGAGAGCACTCAGGATTTACATTTCTCGCACGGCGTCTCTACGCCGTTCTGATGCGCTCTTTGTCCTAGTCGCTGGTCAGCATAAGGGATCGCAAGCTTCCAAATCCACCCTGGCGCGGTGGATCAAGGAACCAATTCTTCACACATACCGTTCTGCTGGGCTTCCGATTCCATCTGGACTGAAGGCCCATTCTACCAGAGCCGTGGGTGCGTCCTGGGCATTGCGGCATCAGGCTACGGCTCAGCAAGTGTGCCAGGCGGCTACCTGGTCGAGTCTGCACACGTTTACCAAACACTATCAAGTGCATACCTACGCTTCGGCAGATGCCAGCCTAGGTAGACAGGTCCTTCAGGCGGCGGTGGCCCACCTGTAGGAAGAGGCTGTCTGACAGCCCGTTCATGTGGTATCTTTTTACCCACCCAGGGACTGCTTTTGGACGTCCCACTGTCTGGGTCTCCCAATTAGGAGCGAAAAAGAAGAAGGGAATTTTGTTTACTTACCGTAAATTCCTTTTCTTCTAGCTCCAATTGGGAGACCCAGCACCCGCCCTATTTGTTCTTAGGGTTTCGTTTTTCGGGTGCACATGTTGTTCATGTTGTTTCTTAAGTTCTCCGATCTTGTTATCGGATTGAATTTGTTTTTGAAACTGTTATTGGCTTTCCTCCTTCTTGCTTTGGTACTAAAACTGAGGAATCCGTACTCCTACGGGAGGGTGTATAGCCAGAAGGGGAGGGGCCTTACACTTTTAAGTGTAGTTCTTTGTGCGGCCTCCAGAGGCAGTAGCTATACACCCACTGTCTGGGTCTCCCAATTGGAGCTAGAAGAAAAGGAATTTACGGTAAGTAAACAAAATTCCCTTCTTTTCTGAAAACTAAATTACACACTCGTATATTAATGTAATCGTCTCCTTCTGATCTATAACCTCCTGCCGGCAGATCAGTTACATTTTCCACAGGTTTCCAATAGTTTTTGCCCTCCTCACATGTGATTGTCTAGTTTGTATACCAGATGTAGCCGCTAGGCTTGTCCAGGGGGAGTCAGGTCTAAAGAGTATCTTTTTAGACTAATGGGTCAGTGTACATAGTATACTACAAACACTTAGCAGCGTGGTAGCATGGTATTTCATTCAGTAGAAACATTTTTAAGAGGCTTCGTATGTTTTTATAACATGGGTATGTTAGAGTGACAGCTGCCAGACTGACATCCTCTCTTTAAAGGGAATCTATCACCAGGATTTGCTCCCCATCTGAGAGCAGCATAACGTAGAGACAGAGATCCCGATTCCAATGATGTGTCACTAAAGGTGGTGTCACACACAGCGACAACGACGTCGCTGCTACGTCACCATTTTCTGTGACGTTGCAGCGACGTACCATCGCTGTCACTGTGTGTGACATCCAGCAACGAGCTGGCCCCTGCTCTGAGGTCGTTGCTCGTTGCTGATTGTCCTGCTTCATTTTTTCGTCGTCGCTCTCCCGCTGTGACGCACACATCGCTGTGTGTGACAGCGAGAGAGCGATGAAATGAAGCGAGCAGGGAGCAGGAGCCGGCATCTGGCAGCTGCGGAAAGCTGTAACCACTGTAAACATCGGGTAACCAAGGGAAGACCTTTCCCTGGTTACCCGATATTTACCTTCGTTACCAGCCTCCTCCTCTCTTGCTGCTAGTGCCGGCTCCTGCTCTGTGCACATGTAGCTGCAGTACACATCGGGTTAATTAACCCGATGTGTACTGTAGCTAGGAGAGCAAGGAGCCAGCGCTAAGCAGTGTGCGCGGCTCCCTGCTCTCTGCACTGTGACATGTAGCTGCAGTACACATAGGGTTAATTAACCCGATGTGTACTGTAGCTAGGAGAGCAAGGAGCCAGCGCTAAGCAGTGTGCGCGGCTCCCTGCTCTTTGCACTGTGACATGTAGCTGCAGTACACATCGGGTTAATTAACCCGATGTGTACTGTAGCTAGGAGAGCAAGGAGCCAGCGCTAAGCAGTGTTCGCGGCTCCCTGCTCTCTGCACATGTAGCGACGTTATGATCGCTGCTGCGTCGCTGTGTTTGACAGCTAAGCAGCGATCATAACAGCGACTTACAAGGTCGCTGTTACGTCACAGAAAATGGTGACGTAACAGCGATGTCGTTGTCGTTATGTGTGACACCAGCTTTACTGAGCTGTTTGCTGTCATTGTGATAAAATCAATTTTTTTTCTCCGCTGCAGATCTAGCAGTTATATAGAGCTCATGAATATTCTGGACTATCTGCCAGCACGCCAAGTAGTCCTTTAATGATAATCTACTGTAGATTAACCAGTGATTTTATTAAAACTACACCAAGCAACTCAGTAAGTGACACTTTGCTGGAATCATGGTCTCTGTCTTTACATTATGCTGCTCTCAAATTAGGTGGCAAAAACCTGGTGACAGATTCCCTTCAAGGCCACATTCACATGTAGCTTTTTTGCTTCTTTTTTTTTTGCAGGCAAAATTTGCTCTCTTGGCAGTAAAGAATCTGCTTATAAAAAGCAGGTTTTGGTGTGTTTTTTTTTTTTTGCTGTGTTTTTGGTGCATATTATAGCTGTTTACAGAACATGTTTAAAGGGAATCTGTCAGCAGTTTTTTTCTATGTAATCTGAAGACTGCATGCTACAGGGATTAATACAGATTTCAGTGATGATTATCACACTGTGTGCAGTTGTTTACCTACAATGTTTGTTTTAGTTTCAGGAGATTATAATTGCTAAACTAGGTCAGCTCATCCAGCACGCCCCATTCTGTGATTGGCAGCTCAGTGTCTATAGACATTCTATACAGAGAGCCTGGTATGGGCAGGGGCAGCTTTCTGAGCTCTGCTGCATTGCTAAATCTAAAAAGTGATTGTATCATAACTGCTTCACATAGTAAACAAAGTGATACATCGTTGGATTCAGAGTCTCTTTGCCTTCATCTTGTTGCTCTCAGATCAGGGAGCAAAAACCTGATGACAGATTCCCTTTAAAGTTAATTTTATTCCTTGAAAATACGTGGTTGTGTATTTCGCTGTGTATTTTGTCGCTTTTATTGCTTTCTGTGGTGTAAAAAAATAAAACGAAACGCTGCAAAAAACGCTGAAAGATTGGACATGCTGCAGTTTCCCAATTCAGTTAGGGAAAAAAACGCAATCGTGTGCATGAGATTTGTAAAATCTCCCGACTTTTGCTAGTTCTGTTGAAAGCAGCTTTTAATTTGCATAAAAACATTTCAGCAAAAAATGCAAATTGTGACCCAAGCCCAATAGATCCGGAGCTTTTCTTATCCATACAGAAAACTGAACCATTTCCCATGATGTGGCATAAAAATTCCTCCTGCCATAGTGTATTAGCCCTGACCTGCCGGAATACGAGTGTCCGGCTGTAGGAGCTTGTGGTTTAATGTATAGCATAACCATTGTTGATTCCTGAGTGTTCTCTCTATGGTGCGGTAACATCAGGTGCCAGTTTGCAATCACTATGAAATTGCTTACAAAATATGCCATGATCTTGGACTTCTCATCTTCATTTTTGCCAGATGTATTAAAGCAGATGAATCAGAAGGGAATCCCTCTGCTCGGCTCGGGTTACAGCTCGCGTTCTGCTGACCCCAATACTAATCAGCTTCCTGACCACGACAATGTATATCAAACCATACTTTACTTGGTGAATTAGGCTGCTTTCACACATCCGGTTTTAGCAGTGCGACTCAGTCCGGCTCAAACACCTATGCAACGGATGCGGCGAAAACATCCGTTGCATAAGTTTTTCCATGTGGCCCGTTTGTTTTTTGACGGATGCGGCTTGATACTGAGCATGCGCAGTGCAAAAAAACGCATCTGGCCGCCGGATGCGGTTTTTGCCGCAGGACGCCGCATCAGGCGTCCATAGGCTTGCATTGTAAATCGCGGCGTGATGCGTTTTTTTTCCCCGCACAAAAAAAGTGCCAGGCAACGTTCCATCTGGCCGCCGCATGGGCTAAATATGCCACATCCGGCAAAAAACAGACGCAATGCAAGGCCATGCGGCACAATACGGCGCTAATGCGAGTCTATGCAGAAAAAACGCAACCGACAGCAAAAAAAAAAAAACGGTTGCATTTTTTCTGCAAAGTTCCGTATTGTGCCGCTCAGCAAAAACCGGATGTGTGAAAGCAGCCTTATATCTTTCCTTTTCTGGCACACCCACCACTGCACCTTAACAATGGGTCGCAGCGGGCTTGCCTCATTTACCGTATTTTTCAGACCATAAGACGCACTTTTTCCCCCAAATGTTGGGGGAAAGTGGGGGGTGCGTCTTATGGTCTGAATGTGGCTGCGGGGAATGAGGGTGCTGCGGTGGAGCGGGTCATCGGGGGCACGAGCAGGCTGTAGCAGCCTGCCGTGACCACGTGGACCCGCTCATTTAATATGCACGCCCATCCCCCGCCCATCATCCCTCAGTGCTGAAGCAGGCACTGACAGGTGGGCGGGATGATGGGCGGGGGTTTAACAGCCGGCCCGCATGATCACCCCTGGCAACTACGGCCTGGAGTGATCATGTGTGGCTGTATTCACTGCCCCCCGTGCATCATCATCAGCGCGGGGAGCAGTGAATCAGTGTACAGTACTCACCGTTCCTCTGCAGCATCGCTCATCCTCCCGTCTGTGTCAGCGGGGCTGCCGCTGAGTGGAGCCGTCCCCGTTACCCTGCTGCATCGCGATCATCTCCTGTGTCTGTGCCGGCGGCTGGGTGGAGACTAGCGGGGTGCACAGCGATGACATCATCGCTGTGCGCACGTGTCCACACGCAGCCGCCGGCACAAACACAGGAGATGATCGCGATGCAGCAGGGTAACTGGGACGGCTCCACTCCGGCGCTGACACAGACGGGAGGACGAGCGATGCTGCAGGGAGCGAGGTAAGGTGAGGTGAGTATGATCGTTTATTTTATGTGCCACAGGATGCGGCCATACACCAGGATGGGGTTATATTATGAGCAGGATGGGGTCATATGAGCAGGATGGGGTCATATGAGCAGGATGGGGTCATATTATGAGCAGGATGGGGTCATATTATGAGCAGGATGGGGTCATATTATGAGCAGGATGGGGTCATATGAGCAGGATGGGGTCATATTATGAGCAGGATGGGGTCATATTATGAGCAGGATGGGGTCATATTATGAGCAGGATGGGGTCATATTATGAGCAGGATGGGGTCATATTATGAGCAGGATGGGGTCATATTATGAGCAGGATGGGGGTATATTATGAGCAGGATGGGGGTATATTATGAGCAGGATGGGGGTATATTATGAGCAGGATGGGGGTATCTGGCAGGATGGGTTATATGTAGTAGGATGCGGCCATATGCCAGTATATAGCAAGATGTGGCCATATGGCAGGATGACGTTATATAGCAGGATGAGGGACATATACTGTATATACAAGGCAGGAGAATTTGGGGACATTACCCCCATAACAGTGTCAGCAGCAAATCCTCGCCCCATAACAGTGTGTCATGACCACATTTTTTGCTTAAAATTTTATTTTCCTCCTCTAAAACCAGGGTGCGTCTTATAGTCCGGTGCATCTTATAGTCCGAAAAATACGGTATATAGCAATTATTACCTATCTTCTGGCTTATTGATAACTTGTTATACCCTGAATTCCCCTTTAGGTATTCGGACACAAATGTTATTTGTTTAATGCAACATTTTCCATTAATTGAATGTACCTTTTGTATCAATTGGGTTTTCAATAACGTTTTCAAATCACGTCCAGCTGAACTACACCTCCATGGATTTGGACTTGGCCCGTGCCACAGTGGAAGTGACTGGCAGTGCAGGTCTCCACCCACATGCAGCCAGCCATAAGCAGATCACTTCCAGGAGTCGGTTGGCAGAGTTTTTCCAAAATTTTTTTGTTGGAAGGGGGGTTGCCACTAGGTCTGATAATGCTGTTGTTACCCCCAGTTTGAGCTGTTCAAACACTGCAAGCGGCTTGCACTGGGTTGAGCACCGAGCGTACCTGAGCAATGCACGCGCTAGTGAAGTTCATACATAAACGCCTAAACTTCGAGTCCAAACTGTTTTTTATTTTTAAAAAAAGTTGGTGTGCAGCCAAAAACTGAACACCGAACCTCGGGTTCGCACATCTCTGAGACCCTAAATCCAACGATGTATCATTTAGATTACTGGCTGCAGCCAGTCTGACACAATCAGATTTTAGATTTAGCAATACAGCAGAGCTGAGAGAGCTGTCCCTGTCTACACCAGACTCTTTATATACAATGTCTATAGACAGGTGCTAATCACGAGGGGGCGGAGTCAGTCAACAAGGCAGGAACCAGCTAGTCACAGCAATGAGAATGTGCTAATGATTAAATACTCCCAGCATCGGGGTGACATGTGACACATCCATTAATTCTTTATTTTAACCCCTAGCTCATGCTGTCCTGAGATTACATTGCAAAAACCTGCTGACGGATTCCATTTTAGAACTGGTCTATGTGGTGACTGCCTGTAGTTGGGATGATTACATGAGGGTAACGGAGAAGCAGCACTGAACACGGGATGGAGAACATCTGTATTTTTGTTCATTGCTACAATGTCCTGTTGTGCAAAGACAAATTAATTTTGTTCATTATAAAATCATGGCAATGAACGCAGATATGGATGGAGCACTGATAAATCCATATTTTAAGCAGATATTCTATCCGTTAGACAAATGAAAGTAGAAAATAAAATGGAGCCTATAACCTAAAATAAGCGGCCATGTGATAAGCCCTATTGGTTCACACGATCACCTGATCACCATGTGTAAATAACTGATAAAGGGCAGATTGGAAATATCCCATGTGAGACCAGCCTATACAGTAGAGGGGTCTGTTAGCTCTCCTGATATTACTGTTTTAGCAAAGACTTATATATATAACCCCACGAAATAACAGCTATGTGGCAACTTTATTCTCAGAACTCTTCCTGCCATGTTTCGAATACCGTTCCTGGAAATCCCTGCCTAAATGTAGTTATTCCATTTGTTAATACAGTAGCGTGTGCCACTACAGAGTCTCTCACTGTCAGCTCCAATTATACAAGGTGTTGTCAGCTCATTTATATGTTTCCAGACACAATAACAGAAATGGCCCAATTCAAAGGTTTAATAAAAAATGCTCCAGAATTCTGCTTTCAAGGGGTATATATTTATTAACTAATTAGCAGAAAGGTCTTTTATGTTCTAAAAATAAAGTGGCATTTGTATTAGACATTGGTCTAAAGAGCATTCTGTTCTTTTCAGGGATTTTTAGCCAATCAGAAGCGGGCTGAAAACTTGAAGGACCCCTCTGTGTTACCCGATTTGTGTTTGAGCCATGCAAATCAACTAATGATCATGTTAACAAACCACAGAAAACTGTTGGATATCAAACAGAAATGTACCACTGCCAAACAGGAGCTTGCCAATAACTTACAAGTTCGATTAAAGTGAGTCTCATCAAAAATATTGATTTATTGTCTTACATTAATCTTTTTTTTTTTTTTTTCCCAGAGTTGTTCAAATGTGTGCGCAGCGCTTCTAAGAAAGTCTAAAGAAATGTAGTGTGTAACATTGTTTAAATGTCTGCTCAATGGTATTTAAAGGGTATTCTCTAGTTGTGTCTAGAGCAGCCTAGGCTATACAGTCTCCTTACTTCCTGGTTTCTGGGGGGCGGGCACTGCTTGAGTGACAGCTCTGGATAGCAGAACTGTAGCAAGCAAAAGGATAAAATGGTCCTGCACCACTGAATGTTGCCTAAGGCTACTTTCACACATCCGGATTTTTGCTGTGCGGCACAATACGGCGTTCTGCAGAAAAACCGCAACCGGCTTTTGTAACGCCGGTTGCGTTTTTTTTTGCATAGACTTACATTAGTGCCGTATTGAGCCGCAGGGGCTTGCGTTCGGTCCGTTTTTTGCCGCATGCGGCAGATTTAGCCGATGCCGCGGCCGGATCGAACGTTCCCTGCAACGTTTTTTGCTCCGGCAAAAAACACCGCATCGCGCCGCATCCGGCCGCTGAGGCGCATTTTTCAATGCATACCTATGGAGGCCGGATGCGGCGCGATGCGGAAAAAAAAACGCATCTGCTCGCCGCATGCGGTTTTTTCCACTGCGCATGCTCAGTAGCATGCCACAACCGGAAAAAACCGGATGGGCCGCATGTAAAAACTTATGCAAAGGATGCGGTGTTTTCGCCGCATCCGTTGCATAGTTTTCACAGCCGGATTGAGCCGCAGTGCTCAAACCGGATGTGTGAAAGTAGCCTTATGGAATCAAGCATGCATCAGGAGTACAGCTCAAATGTCCAGAGTGTTCTGGCTGCGGGGTGCCCGTCTGTGAAACAGGGCTAGGATCTAAGTGAATATTCAGAAGGAAAACAGAACTGTAGTATTAGGGTACTTTCACACTACATTTTCCGTTCTCCGGGACCGGCGCCTCACCTTTCGGCCATCTTGGTCTTCCTTATTCTGAAGCTGCGGTGCATAACGCGTCTACATCATATACACGCGCCAGCATTGAGGTCCTGCGCAGGCGCACTTTGATCTGCCCTACTCAAGGCAGATCAAAGTATTGTAGTGTACATGCGCAGGACCTCAATGCTGACGCGTGTGTATGATGTAGATGCGTCATGCACCGCAGCTTCAGAATAAGCAAGACCAAGATGGACGAAAGGTGAGGCGCCGGTCTCTGAGAACGGCGCCACCCTTCCGACTGTTGTGCACCGGAGCAACCTCCTAGGTGAGTATTATAAAGTGTTTTCTATGTAATCTGGGTTTACACACTGCAACATCGCAAACGACATCGCTGTAACGTCACCGGTTTTGTGACGTTACAGCGACCTCCCCAGCGACATTGCAGTGTGTGAAACCTATCAGCGACCTGGCCCCTGCTGTGAAGTTGTGATCGCTACAAATCGTTCAGGACCATTCCTAGGTCCTTTGTTTCCCGCTGTGCAGCATGCATCGCTAGCAAGTTTCAGTGTGTAAAGGGGACTTTACAGCGACTCCGCGGCTCTGTCTGTGTAGCGTCCTGATTAGCGGTCACCGGTGAAGGATTCACCGGTGACCGCTAATCCCCCGAGTGACTGAAGTGTCCCCCCCTCTCTCATACTCACCGATCCCCGATCACCGGCGCTGCACGGCGTTCACTCTGCTCCAGCGGCTTTTCCTTTTTTGAAAAAGCCGGCCGCTCATTAAACAATCTCGTATTCCCTGCTTTTCCCCGCCCACCGGCAAATATGATTGGTTGCAGTGAGACACGCCCACACGCTGAGTGACAGCTGTGTCACTGCACCCAATCACAGCAGCCGGTGGGCGTGTCTATACTGTGCAGTAAAATAAATAAATAATTAAAAAATCCGGCGTGAGGTCCCCCCCAATTTTAATACCAGCCAGATAAAGCCATACGGCTAAAGGCTGGTATTCTCAGGATGGGGAGCCCCACGTTATGGGGAGCCCCCCAGCCTAACAATATCAGTCAGCAGCCGCCCAGAATTGCCGCATACATTAGATGCGACAGTTCTGGGACTGTACCCGGCTCTTCCCGATTTACCCTAGTGCGTTGGCAAATCGGGGTAATAAGGAGTTAATGGCAGCCCATAGCTGCCACTAAATCCTAGATTAATCATGTCAGGCATCTCCCCGAGATACCTTCCATGATTAATCTGTAAATTACAGTTAAAAAACACACACACCCGAAAAATCCTTTATTAGAAATAAAAAACAATAACAAAGTCCCTCATCACCAATTTATTAACCCCGACAAAGCCTCCATGTCCGGCGTACTCCACAGTCCTCCAGCGTCGCGTCCAGCTCTGCTGCATGCAGGTGACAGGAGCTGTAGAATACACTGCCGCTCCTGTCAGCTTCACACAGCAACTGAAGACAGCCGAATCGGACTGAGAAAAAAATCGCAGCATGCTGCTTTTTTGCGAGTTTCTACTGTGAGTCTCTCCAATGCAAGTCTATGGGAGCGTGTAAAAAATCGGATGTCACGGGACGGCACTCACACCATCCTAGTGACATCCGATTTTCTAAATACATTTCTCACATGTTTCCTAAAACACTGGAAACGAGCGATGTCTCCCAATGTCTGTCAATCACTATTCTCTGTCAGTCGGTCTCTCCCTCTCGGTCTCTATTCTCTCTCTCCGGTCCGTCACTATCTCTGTCCCTCTCTCACAGTCTGTCGGTCATTTTCCCCTCCTCTCTCATATACTCACCGTTCCCCAATCCCCGGCGCGGCGCTGCACGGCTTTCTCACTGCTGCGGCGGCTTTTACTATTTTGAAAAAGCCGGCCGCTCATTAAACAATCTCGTATTCCCTGCTTTCCCTGCCCACAGGCGCCTATGATTGGTTGCAGTGAGACACGCCCCCACGCTGAGTGACAGGTGTCTCACTGCACCCAATCACAGCAGCCGGTGGGCGGGTCTATACTGTGCAGTGAAATAAATAAATAAATAATTTAAAAAACCGGCGTGCGGTCCCCCCAATTTTAATACCAGCCAGATAAAGCCATACAGCTGAAGGCTGGTATTCTCAGGATGGGGAGCCCCACGTTATGGGGAGCCCCCCAGCCTAACAATATCAGTCAGCAGCCGCCCAGAATTGCCGCATACATTAGATGCGACAGTTCTGGGACTGTACCCGGCTCTTCCCGATTTGCCCTGGTGCGTTGGCAAATCGGGGTAATAAGGAGTTATTGGCAGCCCATAGCTGCCAATAAGTCCTAGATTAATCATGTCAGGCGTCTCCCCGAGATACCTTCCATGATTAATCTGTAAATTACAGTTAAACACACACCCGAAAAATCCTTTATTAGAAATAAAAAACACTAACAAATTCCCTCATTACCAATTTATTACCCACAACAAAGCCCTCCTTGTCCGGCGTAATCCACGGTCCTCCAGCGTCGCATCCAGCTCTGCTGCAGAAGACACTGCCGCTCCTGTCACCTCCACGCAGCTAATGGAGAGCCGTGTGATCGGCTGAGCTGTCACTGAGGTTACCTGGATCCAGCGGTGGCCGCGGGTAACCTCAGTGACAGCTCAGCTGATCGCGCTACTCACCGCCGCTCCGATCAGCTCCACGCAGCAAATGAGGTGAGTAGCGCGATCAGCTGAGCTGTCACTGAGGTTACCCGCGGCCACCGCTGGATCCACCGCTGGGTCCAGGTAACCTCAGTGACAGCTCAGCCGATCACACGGCTCTCTTCATTAGCTGCGTGCAGGTAACAGGAGCAGCTGTGTCTTCTGCTGCTCCTGTCACCTGCATGCAGCAGAGCTGGATGCGACGCTGGAGGACCGTGGATTACGCCGGACAAGGAGGACTTTGTTGTGGGTAATTGGTAATGAGGGAATTTGTTAGTGTTTTTTATTTCTAATAAAGGATTTTTCGGGTGTGTGTTTTTTAACTGTAATTTACAGATTAATCATGGAAGGTATCTCGGGGTGACGCCTGACATGATTAATCTTGGACTTATTGGCAGCTATGGGCTGCCAATAACTCCTTATTACCCCGATTTGCCAACGCACCAGGGAAAATCGGGAAGATATGGGTACAGTCCCAGATCTGTCGCATCTAATGTATGCGGCAATTCTGGGCGTCTGCTGGCTGATATTGTTAGGCTGGGGGGCTCCCCATAACGTGGGGCTCCCCATCCTGAGAATATCAGCCTGCAGCCGTATGGCTTTATCTGGCTGGTATTAAAATAGGGGGGGACCGCACGCCGGATTTTTTAATTATTTATTTATTTACACGGCACACAGAGCCGCGCGGCATTAAATGAAGTCGGGTGAAGTTCACCTGCTTTTTTGACACGTCCCCAACGACCAGCTAGTCGCTCTGCAGGTCCGGATCGCTGTTAGGTCGTTGGCCAGGTTTGCCTGTTTGACAGCTCACCAGAGACTTTGTAGCGATCCCGGCTAGGTTGAGATCGCAGGTTGGATCGCTAGAAAGTCTCAGTGTGTAAACCCAGCTTTATGCCCAGTGGCCTGGCCTCTTATATACAATATGTTAGAATGCCGTATATAAGAGCGCACTGGTGATTGCTGCAGCTTATAGGCTGAAAAAGTGGTGACAGATTCCCTTTAAGATAATGGCACTAGCAGCATTTACATTTAGTTTTATCCTGTTTACAAATAGATAAAATACAATGCTTTGCCCTCTTATTGTCTTCGCACTTTTTCAGAGCTTAACAAACATAATTATACCTGAGCATCAATAGTGTGACAATTTTGTCATTGTGACGTGGTGTTTGTGTTTTTCTGTAGGTGGTGCTGCTTTGTAATGCTGCATGCTGACCAAGATGGGGAAAAACTTCAGGCTTTATTCAGACTTTTAACAGAATTACTTGAAAGGATCAAAATAGTGGAGGCGCTTAGTACTGTTCCTCAAATGTATTGCTTAGCGGTGGTTGAAGTTGTAAGAAGAAAGATGTTCACAAAACACTACAGAGAGGTAAGTGCAGAGTGAATACACGGTCTCAAATGGTATTTTAGGTTTTTAAAAGGGGCATCAACCTAAGTCCATTTGTCATGTAAAAGCATATTGGTAAAAAAATGGTGGGGTCCTCTACTCCAGAGCCAAAATGGAGGGCAGCTGTGGCAGAGTCCAGTCCTCTCAGGTGTCTTGTCTTCACCACAGCTCAGTGCTGCTTCCCATTTAGTGGAGGCTTTCTGAAGGGTGAAGAGAAGCAGATCATCACCTCACCTTGGTAGTGAATCCTATGTGACACTGCAGTGACAAAGACCAATCTGTGTTCAATGTATTAGAGGTTGTACACTACTTTAACATTGATGTCCTGTCTAGTGATGGTCGAGAATGCTCGCCACTGCTCATTACTCGATCGATGCCTGAGCATCTGAGTTTGAAAATGTTCGAGTTTCCCCTTGACTTCCATTATATTTGGTACTCGAGTTGAGGCCGAAAATCCTGATGCTCGATCACATATGAGCCATGGAAAGTACACTTGCTCATCTAGTCCTATCCTTAGGATAGGTCATTAGTGTCTGATCGACCGGGGCCCAATACCTGGCAACCTCGGTCTGAAGTCCTCAGTTCTGAAGTTGCTCTGTCTTCTGACTGCAGCTAGGTACTGCAGATCCAGCTTCTATTGATTTGAATAGGAAATTAAATTAAACCATAGATTTCAATACATTTAGTGATACGTAATAATGAGACATTCTTGATAATAATGTGCTGCCATCTACCAGAATGATGAAGAAGAAACGAAGATGGATATTTCAGCTAGACAATGATCCCAAACACACAGCCAAGGAAACTCTCAGTTGGTTTCATAGACAGAACATAAAGCTACTAGAATGGCCCAGCCAATAACCGGACCTGAATCCAATAAAAAACTTATAGAAAGAACTACAGCTCAGAGTTTAAGAAAGGAGCCCACAGAGCCTTCAGGATTTGAAGAGTATTTGTTTGGAAGAATGGGCCAAAATCACACCTGAGTAATGCATGCAACTAGTTTCTTCATACAGGAGGCATCTTGAAGCTTTCATCACTAGAGATGAGCAGACCCGAGACAGTTCGGTTCGGCAGTTTCAGCCAGACTTTAGAAAAAGTTTAATTTAGACCTGCACCCCAATGGAAGTCACCGATTGTACAGTTCGGGTCTCTGCCCACATAAAGTCTGCGTTTGGTCTGAACACCAGACCTTAGGTTCGTTGGCTCTCTAATCATCACTATCAAAGGCTTTTGTATAAAGTATTAACAAAAAATTTCGGTAAACGTGTTCAATACTTTTCCTTCTGTCATGTCTCATTATTACACATTACTAAATTTATGGACTGCTAAGGTTTGATCCCTTTGCCTGTGTTCATTGGAGGGGTTGTTACCAACATCTGGTGAGAGATTCATGTCAGTAGCAACTATAGGAATATATTAACTCAGAAAATGTATGGTGTTCAACCTCTATTTCACCCAGTGTGTGTGTTGTGTGTTGTGTGTGTATAAATATATTTCTTCAGCGCTCTATTGGGAGACCCAGACGATTGGGGTATAGCTACTGCCCTCTGGAGGCCACACAAAGCACTACATCAAAAGTGCAAGGCCCCTCCCCCTCTGGCTATACCCCCCCGTGGTATCACGGGTTCTCCAGTTTTAGCTTTGTGTGCGAAGGAGGTCAGACATTCCATGCATAGCTCCACAGATTTTAGTCAGCAGTAGCTGCTGACTATTTCGGATGGAAGAAAAGAGGACACATATAGTGTCCCCAGCATGCTCCCTTCTCACCCCTGGATGGTGTTGTAAGGTTGAGGTACCTATTGCTGGTACAGGGCTGGAGCCTGACATGCTGTTTTCCTTCCACATCCCCTTGTAGGGCTCTGTGGAAGTGGGATCCTACCGGCCTCTCAGCTCTGACGCCGGGCTCCATCCACAGACCCATTAGAACCTGTTGGAGACGGAGCAGGCGTACGATCAGGGACAGGCCCTGCATCATACAGGTACTCTGTGTCCCCGGCAGGCACAGACACACTCCGGGCTGGCTGGGTGTTGTAGTGCGCCGGGGACCGCAACGTTGGAGCCAGTGTCCCTACAGATTACTGGGGGATTGTTTGTGTATGGGAACGCAGCGCCGACCCCCTCTGGACCGGGCGGCGCTGCTGTGACTTGTGGTGCGCCGGGGATCCGCCGTCCGCGCTTTTACGGCGGCGGCGGTTATAAATTGAGTCCCCGGCTTTTTGGGCCTAGGACGCCGGCAGCTCCGTTTCGTTCCCGCCCCCACCCTGTCATTCAGGGTAGGGGAGAGACGCTGTTCGCTGGCAGCGACGAGGGCTGGAGCCTGATTTACATGCTCCAGCCCTCACACTAGGCACAGAGGGAAGCAGGCTTCCCGCTCTTGGCCAGGAACGCCCAGGGCCCGCCCCCCTTCCTCTCAGACGCCGGCAGCCATTACATGCAGTCTGGCTGGAGGAAGGACGCAAGGCTCTGGGAGACCTGGACTAGGGGCTATCTGGCGACCACACACCCGCTTTTTAAGCGGGCGGTAAGCGATTTGTCTGTGCTGGTCCCTCTAGTGCCTCACGGTGTATCGGTGTACTGTACAGATATATAAATATTGTATTTCTTGCACTGTGAGGTCGCTTCTGGCTGCATCTCCCAGATCACTCTGTGGAAGCAGCAACATGCCATCCTCAAAACGCAAGGCTGCCAAGGCCAGGGCTGTGTGTGCTGCGTGTGCTGCATGTGGGGCTAATCTACCAGCAGGCTCCCATTGTGTGCAATGCTCCGACCCGGTGCTGCTTCGCCAGCCGGAGTCAGGAGGGGTAGTGACCCAGGCTGAGACGCTTGTAAGTTCTGCCCCGGTGACAGGGACAGACTTTGCAGTTTTTGCGGATAATATGTCTGTGTCTATGGCAAAAATCCTTGAAACCTTGCAATCTATGCATGGGGTTCAGTCTTTGGACACGGCGAGGCCTCTGTCCTCAGGTCCCCCTCACTTGGATTTAATCCAGCCCACAGGGGGGTCCCCGGCTTCACAGGCCGAGGATTATGACTCAGATGATAGCCCCAGCCACCCTAAGCGAGCTCGCTGGGAAAGACCCTCGACGTCATCACACTGCTCAGGGTCTCAGCGCAATCAGTCTCCCTGTGATGTGTCTGATGAGAGTGATCAGGAATCCATTCCTGGAATCCCTCTCAACCTGGATACCCCTGATGGGGATGCCATGGTAAACGACCTTATCTCAGCCATCAATAGGCTGTTGGATATTTCTCCCCCAGCCCCTTCAGCAGAAGAGGCGGCTGCGGAGCAGGAGAAGTTTCGTTTCCTTTATCCCAAGCGTAAATTGAGTGCTTTCTTGGATCACTCTGACTTCAGAGAATCAATCCAGAAGCACGACGCTCACCCAGAAAGGCGTTTCTCTAAACGATCTAAAGATACGCGTTTCCCTTTCCCCCCTGAGGTGGTCAAGCGCTGGACACAGTGTCCAAAGGTAGACCCCCCGATTTCCAAACTCGCAGCTAGGTCTATAGTTGCAGTGGAGGATGGCGCTTCACTTAAAGATGCCAATGACAGACAGATGGACCTTTGGTTAAAATCTGTCTATGAAGCTATCGGCGCGTCGTTTGCTCCGGCATTCGCAGCCGTATGGGCACTCCAGGCTATTTCAGCTGGCTTAGCAAAAGTGGATGCTATCATACATCCAGCAGTGCCGCAAGTGGCGCACCTTACCACGCAGATGTCGGCGTTTGCGTCTTACGCTATCAATGCGGTCCTAGAATCTACCAGTCGCACCTCAATGGCGTCCGCCAATTCGGTAGTTTTGCGCAGAGCCTTGTGGTTAAAGGACTGGAAAGCAGATGCTGGTTCCAAAAAATGTTTAACCAGTTTGCCTTTATCTAGAGAGAGACTGTTTGGCGAGCCATTGGCTGATATCATTAAGCAGTCCAAGGGTAAAGACTCCTCTTTACCACAACCCAGAACAACCAAACCTCAGCAGAAAAAGTGGCAGCAGAGGTTTCAGTCCTTTCGAGGTTCGGGCAAGACACCATTTACCTCGTCCAAAGGGACTCAGAGGACGCAAAGAAACTCAGATTCGTGGCGGGCTCACACGCGCCCCAAGAAAGCAAATGGAGGTACCGCTTCCAAAGCGGCTACCTCATGACTTCCAGCCCCCTCCCTCCGCATCGCCGGTCGGGGGCAGGCTCTCCCGCTTTTCCGGCATTTGGATGTCACAGGTCAAAGACCGGTGGGTGACGGACATTTTGTCTCGCGGGTACAGAATCGAGTTCAATTCTCGTCCTCCAGCTCGGTTCTTCAGAACCTCCCCACATCCAGACCGAGCAGATGCTCTGCTGCAGGCGGTGGACTCCCTAAGAGCGGAAGGAGTGGTGATCCCAGTCCCGCCTCAGGAACAAGGGCAAGGGTTTTACTCCAATCTCTTTGTGGTTCCAAAAAAGGACGGCTCGTTCCGTCCTGTTCTGGACCTAAAACGGCTCAACAAACATGTGCACGCCAGGAAGTTCCGGATGGAAACCCTGCGTTCTGTCATTGCCTCAATGTCCAGAGGAGACTTCCTTGCCTCAATAGACATCAAAGATGCTTATCTCCACGTGCCAATTGCTACAGAACATCAACGTTTTCTACGTTTTGTGATAGGAGACGACCATTTTCAGTTCGTAGCTCTGCCATTTGGTCTGGCGACAGCCCCACGGGTCTTCACCAAGGTCATGGCGGCGGTGGTAGCAGTCTTGCACTCTCAGGGACACTCGGTGATCCCTTACCTAGACGATTTACTGGTCAAAGCTCCCTCTCAAGAGGCATGTCAGCACAGCCTGAATGCTACGCTGGAGACCCTACAGTCTTTCGGATGGATCATCAACTTTCCAAAGTCGATCCTATCACCGACTCAATCACTAACGTATCTTGGCATGGAGTTTCATACTCTAGCAGCGATAGTGAAGCTTCCGCTGGACAAGCAGCGGTCACTACAGACAGGGGTGCAATCTCTTCTGCAGGGCCAGTTGCATCCCTTGCGGCGCCTCATGCATTTCCTAGGGAAGATGGTGGCAGCCATGGAAGCAGTTCCCTTTGCGCAGTTTCATCTGCGCCCACTTCAATGGGACATTCTCCGCCAATGGGACGGGAAGTCAACGTCCCTGGACAGGAAAGTCTCGCTTTCCCAGACGGCCAAGGACTCCCTACAATGGTGGCTCCTTCCCACCTCATTGTCTCAGGGAAGATCCTTCCTGCCCCCATCCTGGGCAGTAGTCACGACAGATGCGAGTCTGTCAGGGTGGGGAGCAGTATTTCTCCACCACAGGGCTCAGGGGACGTGGACTCCGCAGGAGTCCACCCTTCAGATCAATGTTCTGGAGATCAGAGCAGTGTATCTTGCTCTACTGGCCTTCCAACAGTGGCTGGAAGGAAAGCAGATCCGAATCCAATCGGACAACTCCACAGCGGTGGCATACATCAACCACCAAGGAGGGACGCGCAGCCGGCAAGCCTTCCAAGAAGTCCGGCGCATTCTAATGTGGGTGGAGGACAGAGCATCCACCATATCCGCGGTTCACATCCCAGGCGTAGAAAACTGGGAAGCAGACTTCCTCAGTCGCCAGGGCATGGACGCAGGGGAATGGTCCCTTCACCCGGACGTGTTTCAGGAAATCTGTCGCCGCTGGGGAGTGCCGGACGTCGACCTAATGGCATCCCGGCACAACAACAAGGTCCCGGCATTCATGGCGAGGTCGCGCGATCAAAGAGCTCTGGCGGCAGACGCCTTGGTTCAAGATTGGTCGCAGTTTCAGCTCCCATACGTGTTTCCGCCTCTGGCGCTCTTGCCCAGAGTGCTACGCAAGATCAGATCCGAGTGCAGCCGCGTCATACTCGTCGCTCCAGACTGGCCGAGGAGGTCGTGGTATCCGGATCTGTGGCATCTCACGATCGGTCGACCGTGGTCACTGCCAGACCGACCAGACTTACTGTCCCAAGGGCCGTTTTTCCATCAGAATTCTGCGGCCCTGAACCTGACTGTGTGGCCATTGAGTCCTGGATCCTAGCATCTGCTGGATTATCTCAGGGAGTCGTTGCCACAATGAGACAAGCTAGAAAGTCGAATTCGGCTAAGATCTACCACAGAACGTGGAAGATTTTCTTGTCCTGGTGCTCTGCTCAGGGAGTGTCTCCCTGGCCATTTGCATTGCCCAAGTTTCTTTCCTTCCTGCAATCTGGGTTAGAAAAGGGCTTGTCGCTCAGCTCCCTTAAAGGGCAAGTTTCGGCACTATCCGTGTTTTTTCAGAAGCGTCTAGCACGTCTTCCTAAGGTGCGCACGTTCCTGCAGGGGGTCTGTCATATTGTGCCCCCGTACAAGCGGCCGTTAGATCCTTGGGATCTGAACAGGGTACTAGTTGCTCTCCAGAAGCCGCCCTTCGAGCCTCTGAAGGAAGTTTCCTTTTCTCGGCTGTCACAGAAAGTGGCGTTTCTTGTTGCGATCACTTCGCTTCGGCGAGTGTCTGAGCTGGCAGCTCTGTCATCCAAGGCTCCCTTCCTGGTGTTCCACCAGGACAAGGTAGTGCTGCGCCCTATTCCGGAGTTTCTCCCTAAGGTCGTATCCTCTTTTCATCTTAATCAGGATATATCCTTGCCTTCTTTTTGTCCTCATCCGGTTCACCGGTATGAAAAGGACTTACGTTTGCTAGATCTGGTGAGAGCACTCAGAATCTACATTTCCCGAACGGCGCCCATGCGCCGTGCCGATGCACTTTTTGTCCTTGTCGCTGGTCCGCGCAAGGGGTTGCAGGCTTCTAAAGCCACCCTGGCTCGATGGATCAAAGAACCAATTCTAGAGGCCTACCGTTCTGCGGGGCTTCCGGTTCCTTCAGGGCTAAAAGCCCACTCAACCAGAGCCGTGGGTGCGTCCTGGGCATTTCGTCACCAGGCTTCGGCTCAACAGGTGTGCCAGGCAGCTACCTGGTCCAGTCTGCACACTTTCACCAAGCATTATCAGGTGCATACCTATGCTTCGGCGGATGCCAGCTTAGGTAGAAGAGTCCTGCAGGCGGCAGTGACACCCCTGTAGGGGAGGGCTGTTTTGCAGCTCTAACATGAGGTATTTCTTTACCCACCCAGGGACAGCTTTTGGACGTCCCAATCGTCTGGGTCTCCCAATAGAGCGCTGAAGAAGAAGGGAATTTTGTTACTTACCGTAAATTCCTTTTCTTCTAGCTCTTATTGGGAGACCCAGCACCCGCCCTGTTGTCCTTCGGGATGTTTTTTTGTTGTTTGCGGGTACACATGTTGTTCATGTTGAACGGTTTTTTCAGTTCTCCGATGTTATTCGGAGTTAATTTGTTTAAACCAGTTATTGGCTTCCTCCTTCTTGCTTTGGCACTAAAACTGGAGAACCCGTGATACCACGGGGGGGTATAGCCAGAGGGGGAGGGGCCTTGCACTTTTGATGTAGTGCTTTGTGTGGCCTCCAGAGGGCAGTAGCTATACCCCAATCGTCTGGGTCTCCCAATAAGAGCTAGAAGAAAAGGAATTTACGGTAAGTAACAAAATTCCCTTCTTATGAAATAAGATAAAAATAAAAAAATATAGAATATATATATATATATATATATATATATATATATATATATATATATATATATTATATAATCTCTATAGAGATATAGATCTGATTATAGATATAGATAATAGCAATGTAAATGTGTAGTGAAGTAAAAGACAATATAAATTGTGTGTGTATACACTGTGTGTGTGTATATATGTGTGTGTGTGTATATGTGTGTGTGTGTGTGTATATGTATATATATATATATATATATATATATATATATATATATATATATATATATATATATATATATATATATATATATATATATATATATATATATATATACACACATACACACACACACACACATATATACACACACACACATATATACACACACATATACACACACGCACATATATACACACACACAGTGTATACACACGCAATTTATATTGTCTTTTACTTCACTACACATTTACATTGCTATTATCTATATCTATAATCAGATCTATATCTCTATAGAGATTATATATATATATATATATATATATATATATATAATTTTTTTTTTAATTCTATTTCACTATTCATCTAATTTCACTACATGGAAATAAATATACAATATATATATATAGTATTTATTTTTTTTTCTCTTTTTAAAACATAGGTTGTGAAATTAAAAATACATTACATTGACAGGCTTAGTCTCTGATGAATATGGTATAGATGCAGAAACCAAGTGACTACCAGAGGCATCCCTGCAGATGTCCAGAAAAAGCTGCCATTGTCATAAAACTATAGTTCATCATGGGGGAGGGGGAACTCCATTACCGAAAAGTAAAAAAAAAAAAACCAAACCAAAGCTTTGTGGTATATTAGTAGCATTAGTCTGTTGGCCGGGTTCCTGCTGTGACGCGCTCAGTGAGCTGTATGTTCAGAATAATTTTCAGTTTATTTCATTATTACTATGTATTTTTTTTAACTTTACCTTTTCTTCCATTGCAGTGGGCTAATGCCTTAGTAAAAGATGGAAAATCTCTTTATGAAAACGAGAAGGCAAAAAGGGAAACTTTTGGGAAAATCTTTAGTAAGTCTTTGTTTATGTAATGATTTTTAGGCTGCACTCTCGGCTGCATCAGTAATATGGGATCCAGAGACCACAACAATGGTGTGCTAAGATCACGTACAGCAGAAATGTGTTATATTCTTACATTTCCCCCATTTACAGACTTTTAAGGACTCTGGAGAGTTTCTTCTGTGTAGGACAATATTCTGATGGAAAGCAGAGGAAAAGATAACAGTAGACTGTTCACATCACGTTTTGAGACGTCTGTCAGCGGTATATGTTGGAAGAACTCCTGACCTAATATTTGGCAGAATGCTATAATGTTTCCCTTGGTATATAGAGGGATACAAATCCCCTCACCTCCTTCCCCCCGCCTCCACCCCGTCCCCGATGCAGCCTAAGCCCACCACCACCATACATCCTACACTGCTCCCTACTCTTCCACCGCATAGTTCCCAGTATGATCAATGTTTTCTCCGGCAGACAGTGTAATGGGTCATGACCGGCCTGTGACTCTTGTAAACTGCTACATCCTCCTGAAACGCCAGTGCTTCACTAATGATATAGGCAGCAGAGCATCAGGACGCTCAGATTCTGCTGCTCCCCATATTTTCAAGAGAACCAGTCATTGAAAAATTGCTCTTAACCTGCCGACAAGGGGTAGATCTGCAGGTTGGTAGCATGCTGACCTCACTGAGAGGCCCACTGCCAGGAGGAATAAAGATCATTTCCTTCCGGCAGCGGGGCTCTCATTGCAACATTCAGCGGTACATCTGCAGGTTAAGAACATTTTTTTACATGACTGGTTCCCTTTAAGGCCGGTTTCACACATCCGGCTTTTCGCCGGTTTGCCGGATCCGACGCTCTCCCATACAGTGACTACACTACAGTGACAGCGCAACAAGCGCCGGTCACATGCTGTCATGTGACCGGCGCATGTGACCCGGAAGTTACAGCGCTGTCACTGTACTGTATTGTCTGTACGGGAGAGCGCCGGATCCGGTAAACCGGCCTAAGCTACCCACGATTTATGAAAGTTAGGAATAACACTGTACAGCTGGGACATGTAGTCCCACAGATAGGTCCTTGTATATCTTCACTGTTACTGGCCAAAGACTTTTCAGCTATTGATGTGAAAACCAGGTAACTACCGCTGCTCCTTCTACTTCGAGTCTTATAGAAACTGTCATTCTTTTTTTATAAGAAAATGTAAAGCTTTTTTTCCCCTTTCCCACTGCAAAAAAAAAACTAACAACTTAAAACTCTGCCAATTAATGATGATAACTTAAAGCACCAATCCAGCATTTGTTTTTTTGGTGGTTTTTTTTGTACCTCTGGAATGGTGCTTTAAATCCAAGTCCCCTGATCCCATATAGTCACCGTTCGGCAGCTTCTCCTATTATTGCTGCTACAGTTGGTCTCCTGTGATTTGTGGCCTACCGGCTGTTCCAGTGTTTCACAATGGATGTCACAACTTAATAAAAGTCTATGAGAACCTTGTTCTGGCTCTCATAGATTCTAGACTAAAGAGGAGGACATAGAGTATAGAACATTAGAAAATTATTTATTGAAAAACCACAATAGAGGACAATATAAAAACAGATAAAACATCACCAGAATGAATCATCTGGGGGGTACAACATTACATAATGGTGGCACAACAGATTCTCAGAAAAAATTATCATATCATACAAAATACCCAAAATACAAAAAAAACTATTTATCCTGATACCCTCACAATATCCAATTTTAGAATTGATTTTTTTGTATTTTGGGTATTTTGTATTATATGATGATTTTTTCTGAGAATCTGTTGTGCCACCATTATGTAATGTTGTACCCCCCAGATGATTCATTCTGGTGATATTTTATCTGTTTTTATATTGTCCTCTATTGTGGTTTTTCAATAAATAATTTTCTATGTTTGCACATATACTCTATGTCCTCCTCTTTAGTCTAATGTCTAAATGAGTAGTGCTGCCGGAGGTGTTGGCTTAATGAGGCCACTTCCCGGCGAACCTTTTTTGGTTTCAATGTTGAGAATTTTGTTTCTCATAGATCTGTATTAGGAGCTTGTGACGTAACTTCTGACTTCCGGCCAGTCACAAGATGACAATCAATGAGTATTAGGCTAGGGGCAGGGGACTTGGCACCACTCCAACACTGATGTAGGTATTGAGGGTGTAAGGCCTCTGGTTATGAATTGAAACTTTCAAGCTCCTTAATATGTATTTCTTATCTTTGTGTTGCACTGTTGCATCTAAAGACTAATTTTATTTTTTTTCAACTAGGGAAATCTTATTTAAGAAATCGTCTCTTTCGAGGACTTGACTCTTGGCCTTCATCTTTCTGTGTATGTATAATGAGATGGCTCCATTTCTTTTTTGTCTGGCATTATGATTCTCTTGAATTGTAGAAAGAATATATGTAACAGTTTTTCCTAAGCGGGCTCTGTACGCTTACACTGCTGATTTAATGTGTCCAAAAAGGCCAATTTAGGATATGTCCCACTGCCCTTATGGAATTGTTTTGTGTTGAATCCCAAAACTAAGGGCTTGTTCAGACATTATTGATTATTTAAAAAAAACAAAACAAAACAACCCAACAAACTTATTCCCAAGTGCTTTGGAGATTACGTTGAAGCAGTGTCCAATTGTTTTCTTTCCACAAATCCGTAGACTTTCACAAGCAAGTTTGTTCTTGTGATACGGATCAGGATAGGACGTGTGCCTACATACATACATACAGATAGAAAAAATGACGTCTGAATGTGTCCTAAGTTATTTATCACAATAGAGAAATCAATGATTTGATATTTTGATGTAGTTCAAAGTGACAACTTTCATAGATCATTGACAAGTTATTTTGAAATCTCTTGCTCCAAAATCTTCAATTATGGCATTTTTTTATACAACGTATAGATGTCATGTTTATTATATAACGTTAGGAGATATTTCTTTAGTGTGTGAAGAGAAAAAGAGATCCAGCTTCTGGAAAATGGTAAAACAATTGTTTGAAACCTTAGTCCATTAAAACCATGGATTTCTCCAATACATAACACTATAATATGTGGAGCCAGGGAGCCTAGAAATCGGTAACATGTTTTGAACACTGACTGCGTTCTTTGTCAAGCCTCAAAGACAACGCAGTCAGCTTTTGAAACGCGTTGCCAATTCCTGGGCACCCTGGCTCCTCATATTATAGTGTTATCTATTGGTAAAATCCGTCGTTTTAATGGACTAAGGTTTCAAACAATTGTTTTACCATTTTCCAGAAGCTGGATCCCTTTTTCTCTTCAAAGACTTTCCACGTTTCAGAGCGTTTTATTCTTGCATGCCGGTGGCTTCCACAGACGAGCTGGAGTACTTTCACTATCGTTATTTCTTTAGTATGACCATTAATTTCCATAAGAATTATCAATAGGGCCACATGCTATTAGTTAATTTAGGCTAAGTTCACACAGTTTGATATACTTGGTTTTTTAAAATATTTATACATAGTCAAGATAATGCAATTTGCAAATAAACTTTGATTCTTTTATATATAAATATATATTCTTGCAATAATAATTACCCCATGCTATTTATATGAATTTTGCCCCTGAGTATTTATGTGCATTAGTGCCAATATTTAATAATCACTGTTTTATATATAAAGGATATATTTTTCTGTCTGCATATATTTATATTTTTACAAGGAAAAAAATTATTTATTGTGAAAATAATCCTTTATTTTGCTTGTTGACTCACATTCATGTCTCTGTTGTATTTAGGTGGAATTCTTATTGAAATTTTATATTTGTAACAATTTTTAATTATAATTGAATAAAAATTCATATTTTATTTCTTAGTTTCTATAGCTTCATTGTTCTGAATATACCAATCAGACATTGTGTGTAATGTTCTAATTGAAGCTTATCCTTGATGGGGAAATAGTATTTGTATGGGCACTTTTTTGATGAAATTAAGTTCACACAGGGCATCTTTTGCTGCGTTTTTGAGGTCATAAAGATGCACCAAAATGCATGCGTTTCCTTCTCCCAGCAAAGTCTGAGATTTTGATTTTGCTGTTTACACGACATCTTTTGTTGGCTGCGTTTTTGAAGATGCAGTATGTTAATTCTTTTTTCATTTTTCCAGCGTTTTTGAGCCCTTCCAATCAATAGATTTGACTTCAAAAAACGCATTGGTAAAAACGCGGTAAAAACGCATTATTTATGTGTTTTTGCCGCAATGCGTTTTTGGTGCATTTTAAGATGTACTCAAGATGCACTGACAAAAAAGATGCCGCGTGTGAACATAGCCTTAGTTAGGGTGCGGCTAATGGCTCGCCATGACTATGCAGCATATTGGGTGTCCGGCTAGCCGCACTATGTCCCTGTTTTATTCCACTCTTTGAAAAGTTTAAACATGACCATAATTCTGTAATTTTCTGGAAGGAAAAGTGTAAACTGTTATGTTCTAGGTTTGTTTGTTTTTTTTTGTTTTTTTTTAATTGAATTTGGGATATTTTAAGCTTATAATCCATTGCGTGTGCATCTTAAAAGTATATTTGTACAAGCTATAACTTTTTTTTTTTTTGTATGATTTCATTAAAATTGTACCTGTGCAATTTAGACACGAAAGCCAAGAAGGTTTGACAGCGAGCTTCCCGATATCTCCTTGAATGACCTGCAGTTTTTACAGTCACTCTGTCCTCCAGAAGTCCAACTTTTCCTCAGGTATGTCTTTGTCTCTCCCTCTATAAATGCTGAATAGGTGGTCTCTTCCTAACAGATGTTATTGATGGACACAGGCGATAAGATGTCCCCTCCTTCACTTTCTTCTTCGTCTCTTCTTTCACTGCAAGAACTTTCTCGGGCAGCCATAACCTCTCCGCCCTGCTTACATTGTACAGTGTTAGATTAACTTTTGAGGAACTGAAAAAGTTTTGCGACGTTTGCAAAACATGCAGGCATGGGAGAGCCGATCAACAGGCCGCTGGAAATAAAGATGTCACTTTTATCTCATAAGATATATAGTAAAGCATTTTTTCACAATTACTACAGAGTTATGGTAAAATGAAATTGTAGCTATTGCTCCTCTTCAAAGCACCACTCCAGCATTTTTTGTTTTCTTTGTCGCTCCATTGGGAGACCCAGACAATTGGGTGTATAGCTTCTGCCTCCGGAGGCCACACAAAGCATTACACTTAAAAGTGTAAACCCCTCCCCTCTGCCTATACACCCCCCCGTGCATCACGGGCTTTTCAGTTTTATTGCTTTGTGTTGAAGGAGGCACACATCCACGCAAGCTCCACATTTTAGTCAGCAGCAGCTGCTGACTATATCGGATGGAAGAAAAGTGGGCCCATAAGGGACCCCGGCATGCTCCCTTCTCACCCCACTCTGGTCGGCGGTGCTGTTAAGGTTGAGGTGCCCATTGCGGTTACAGAGGCTGGAGCCCACATGCTGTTTTCCTTCCCCATCCCTTAGGGGCTCTGGGTGAAGTGGGATCCTAACCGGTCACCATGCACTGGGACCGTGCTCCCTCCGCAGCCCCTGGGGAAATCTGCTGGACAGGAGGCCGGGTATCGTCAGGGACAGGCCCTGCTCCTATGAGGTACTCTGTGTCCCCTTGGGGACGGCGCATAGAGCGCCTGTGTAATGGACACTGCAGCAGCTGCTGGGTGTGTTTGTGCGCCGGGACTACCGCGCTGACCGCGCTTGTTTGCCGGCCGCGCTTATAACTTTAGTCCCCGGCTTTTGCGGCCTAGTACCGCATTCTCCCGCCCCCGGGCCTGCCAGTCAGGGGTAAGGGCGGGACGCTGCACTAGACGTCAGCGCTGAGGGCTGGAGCATACTTTGTATCCTCCTCCCCCCTCACTGAACACCGTGGGGCACCAGATTCCCGCACTTTCTGAGGCACGCCCACGGCTCCCTCCTCCTCTCAGAACGCTGGCAGCCATTCCTATCAGCACGTCTAACGCTGGAGAACTTCAAAGGGGAGACAACACCGAGCTCCACAGCTTTGGGAGGCCCAGGCAGGGAATCTGGTGGTCAAACAACCGCTGAGGGCGGTCGGTAAGCCGCACCTGTTACTAGGGCTGGCCCCCCTGGGTGCCGAAGTGTATATTTATATGCTTATATTGTATGCATTTACTCTGTACGGCCGCACTATTAGCTTTTGGCTATATACCCTCACTGATTGCTCTAAGAGGAGACAACAGCATGTCGTCCGCAAAAAGCAAGGGTGCCAAGGCACAGGCTTACTTTGCAACCTGTACCTCATGTGCGGCAATGCTACCTGCATGTTCCACCTACCCTCATTGTGTGCAATGCTCGGCCCCTGTGACACTCACTCAGCCGGAGTCTCAGCCGCTGGTGGGACCCCCGGCCCAGGTGGAACCACCGGCCTCCACTGTCCAGGTGACAGGGACAGAGTTTGCAGTATTAGCTGACAAACTTTCTGAGTCTATGGATAGATGGTCTGCTAAGATACTAGAAGCTTTGCAGTCCAGACCTGTAACACAGGCCCCGGGCACTGTTGATTCATTGCCCCCAGGCCCCCCTCGGTCGGAGCAGCAAAGTGCTCCTGGGTCGACTCATAGGTCCCACGGGGAGGACTCCGACACGGACCGCAGTCCCAGACTGACTAAGCGGGCTCGCTGGGAGCTTCCCTCGACTTCATCACACTGTTCAGGGTCTCAGCATGAGGACTCTCTGGAAGATGAAGCGGATGTGGCAGATCAGGGCTCCGATCCTGACGCCGCGCTCAACCTTGATACGCCTGAAGGGGACGCCATAGTAAACGACCTTATAGCGTCCATCAATCAGGTGTTAGATCTTTCTCCTCCAGCCCCTCCGAGTGAGGAGTCAGCTTCTCAGCAGGAGAAATTTCATTTTAGGTTTCCCAAACGTACACGGAGTGCGTTTCTTGATCACTCCGACTTCAAAGATGCAGTCCAGAAACACCGAGCTTTTCCGGATAAGCGCTTTACTAAGCGCCTTAATGACACACGTTATCCCTTCCCCCCTGACGTAGTCAAGGGTTGGGCTCAGTGTCCCAAGGTGGATCCTCCAGTCTCTAGACTGGCGGCCAGATCCATAGTTGCAGTGGCAGATGGTGCATCACTCAAGGATTCCACTGACAGGCAGATAGAGCTCCTGATGAAATCCATCTATGAGGCTATCGGCGCGTCCTTTGCTCCGGCATTTGCAGCCGTATGGGCACTCCAAGCTATCTCAGCTTGTCAGTCTGAGATTAATGCAGTCACACGGGCCGCTACTCCGCAGGTCGAGTCCTTAACCTCTCAGGCGTCGGCGTTTGCGTCCTACGCCATGAATGCTGTACTGGACTCTGCGAGCCGTACAGCGGTAGCATCCGCCAATTCAGTGGCAGTCCGCAGGACCATGTGGCTACGTGAATGGAAGGCAGACTCTGCTTCCAAAAAGTTTTTAACCGGTTTGCCATTTTCTGGCGACCGCCTGTTTGGCGAGCAATTGGATGAAATCATTAAACAATCCAAGGGTAAGGACTCGTCCTTACCCCAGTCCAAACCTAACAGACCTCAACAACGGAAGGTACAATCGAGGTTTCGGTCCTTTCAGCCCTCAGGCAGGTCTCAATTCTCCTCGTCCAACAGGCCTCAAAAGGGTCAGAGGAACTCTGATTCATGGCGGTCTAAGTCACGTCCTAAAAAGACCGCCGGAGGAACCGCTCCCAAAGCGGCCTCCTCATGACTTGCGGACTCCCCAAACCGCATCCTTGGTCGGTGGCAGGCTCTCCCGCTTTTGCGACGCCTGGTTCCCACATGTCCAAGACCGATGGGTGAGAGACATTCTGTCTCACGGTTACAGGATAGAGTTCAGTTCTCGTCCTCCGATTCGTTTCTTCAGAACATCTCCGCCCCCCGAGCGAGCCGATGCTCTTCTTCAGGCGGTGAACACTCTGAAGGCAGAAGGAGTGGTTATCCCTGTTCCCCTTCAGCAATGGGGTCACGGTTTTTACTCCAACTTGTTTGTGGTACCAAAAAAGGACGGATCTTTCCGTCCCGTTCTGGACCTCAAACTGCTCAACAGACACGTGAAAACCAGGCGGTTCCGGATGGAATCTCTCCGCCCTGTCATCGCCTCGATGTCCCAAGGAGACTTCCTAGCCTCAATCGACATCAGGGATGCTTATCTCCACGTGCCGATTGCACCAGAGCATCAGCGCTTCCTGCGTTTCGCCATCGGGGACGAACACCTTCAGTTCGTGGCACTGCCTTTCGGCCTGGCAACAGCCCCACGGGTCTTCACCAAGGTCATGGCAACAGTGGTAGCAGTCCTACACTCTCAGGGACACTCTGTGATCCCTTACTTGGACGATCTTCTTGTCAAGGCCCCCTCTCGGGTGGCATGCCAACACAGCCTGAACATTGCTCTGGAGACTCTCCAGAGGTTCGGGTGGATCATCAATTTCCCAAAGTCAAAACTGACACCGACCCAATCGCTGACATATCTCGGGATGGAGTTTCATACTCTCCCAGCGATAGTGAAACTTCCGCTGGACAAACAGCGTTCACTACGGACAGGGGTGCAATCTCTCCTGGAACGTCTCCCTTTCTCGGGCAGCCAAGGCCTCCCTTCAGTGGTGGCTTCTTCCCACTTCCTTGTCGAAGGGGAAATCGTTTCTGCCCCCATCCTGGGCTGTGGTCACGACGGACGCGAGTCTGTCAGGGTGGGGAGCGGTCTTCCTCCACCACAGGGCTCAGGGAACCTGGACTCCGACAGAGTCCTCCCTTCAGATCAATGTTCTGGAGATAAGGGCAGTGTATCTAGCCCTAAAGGCGTTCCATCCGTGGCTGGAAGGCAGGCAGATCCGAATTCAGTCGGACAACGCCACGGCGGTGGCATACATCAACCACCAAGGCGGCACACGCAGTCGCCAAGCCTTCCAGGAAGTTCGGCGGATTCTGCTGTGGGTGGAAGCCACAGCATCCACCATCTCCGCAGTTCACATCCCGGGCATAGAAAACTGGGAAGCAGACTTTCTCAGTCGCCAGGGCATGGACGCAGGGGAATGGTCTCTTCACCCGGACGTGTTTCAAGAGATTTGTTGCCGCTGGGGGAAGCCGGACGTCGACCTAATGGCGTCCCGGCACAACAACAAGGTCTCGGCATTCATGGCACGGTCTCAAGATCACAGAGCTCTGGCGGCAGACGCATTAGTTCAGGATTGGTCGCAGTTTCGACTGCCCTATGTTTTTCCTCCTCTGGCACTGCTGCCCAGAGTGTTACGCAAGATCAGGTCCGACTGCCGCCGCGCCATCCTCATCGCCCCAGACTGGCCGAGGAGGTCGTGGTACCCGGATCTGTGGCATCTCACGGTGGGTCAACCGTGGGCACTACCAGACCGACCAGACTTGCTGTCTCAAGGGCCATTTTTCCACCTGAATTCTGAGGCCCTCAACCTGACTGTGTGGCCATTGAGTCCTGGATCCTAGCGTCTTCAGGGTTATCTCAAGAGGTCATTGCCACTATGAGACAGGCCAGGAAACCAACGTCAGCCAAGATCTACCACAGGACGTGGAGGATCTTCTTATCCTGGTGCTCTGATCAGGGTTTTATTCCCTGGCCATTTGCCTTGCCCACTTTTCTGTCCTTCCTTCAATCCGGAATGGAAAAGGGGTTGTCTCTCGGCTCTCTTAAGGGACAAGTCTCGGCGCTCTCTGTGTTTTTTCAAAAGCGTCTAGCCAGGCTTCCGCAGGTACGCACGTTCCTGCAGGGGGTTTGCCACATAGTCCCCCCTTACAAGCGCCCGCTAGAACCCTGGGATCTGAACAGGGTGCTAACGGCTCTTCAGAAACCACCTTTCGAGCCAATGAGAGATATTTCTCTTTCTCGCCTCTCGCAGAAGGTGGTCTTCCTAGTGGCAGTCACATCACTTCGCAGAGTGTCTGAGCTAGCTGCACTGTCATGCAAAGCCCCCTTCCTGGTGTTTCACCAGGACAAGGTGGTTCTGCGTCCGGTTCCGGAATTTCTCCCTAAGGTGGTATCCCCTTTTCATCTCAATCAGGATATCTCCTTACCTTCTTTTTGCCCTCATCCAGTTCACCAATGTGAAAAGGATTTGCACTTGTTAGATCTTGTGAGAGCACTCCGGCTCTACATTTCTCGTACGGCGCCCCTGCGCCGCTCGGATGCGCTCTTTGTCCTTGTCGCTGGCCAGCGTAAAGGGTCGCAGGCTTCCAAGTCAACCTTGGCTCGGTGGATCAAGGAACCAATTCTTGAAGCCTACCGTTCTTCTGGGCTTCCGGTTCCTTCAGGACTGAAAGCCCATTCTACCAGAGCCGTGGGTGCGTCCTGGGCATTGCGGCACCAGGCTACGGCTCAGCAGGTGTGTCAGGCGGCTACCTGGTCGAGTCTGCACACTTTCACGAAACACTATCAGGTGCATACCTACGCTTCGGCAGATGCCAGCCTAGGTAGGCGAGTCCTTCAGGCGGCGGTTGCCCACCTGTAGGAAGGGGCCGTGTTACGGCTCTATTACCGAGGTATTCTTTTACCCACCCAGGGACTGCTTTTGGACGTCCCAATTGTCTGGGTCTCCCAATGGAGCGACAAAGAAGAAGGGAATTTTGTTTACTTACCGTAAATTCCTTTTCTTCTAGCTCCTATTGGGAGACCCAGCACCCGCCCCTGTTCCCTTCGGGCTGTTGTTCTTTTGTGTACACATGTTGTTCATGTTGAATTGTTCTTTGGTTCATGGTTTAAGTTCTCCGAACATCCTTCGGATTGAATTTACCTTAGACCAATTTATAAGTTTCCTCCTTCCTGCTTTTGCACCAAAACTGAGGAGCCCGTGATGCACGGGGGGGTGTATAGGCAGAGGGGAGGGGTTTACACTTTTAAGTGTAATGCTTTGTGTGGCCTCCGGAGGCAGAAGCTATACACCCAATTGTCTGGGTCTCCCAATAGGAGCTAGAAGAAAAGGAATTTACGGTAAGTAAACAAAATTCCCTTCTTTACCTCTGCAGTGGTGCTTTTTACCTAAGGTCCCTGCCTCTACTCTTATACGCACTCTCCGGCACCTTTACTTTTTTTCGCTGTCTCTGCAGTCACACAGCGCCATCTTGTGACTGCAACTTCTGACTGTCTGGGAGTCGGACGTTGTGTGTCAAGCTCTCAATACAAGAGAGGCTCTAATAGATTTGCATTGAGTTGTCACCTTTGGTGCGTTCCATGGAACAGCCAGCAAGTTACAAACTGGAGAAGACCAATGGGAGCAGTGTGGATAACAAATCGAGGGTGAGTGTAAGACAAGGGTCAGGGGACTTAAGGCCCCGTTACACGCACCGACATCGCTAACGAGATGTCGTTGGGGTCACGGACTTCGTGACGCACATCCGGCCTCGTTAGCGACATAGTTGCGTGTGACACGTACGAGTGACCGCTAACGATGCAAAATACTCACCAAATCGTTGATTGTTGACATGTCGTCCATTTCCCAAATGTCGTTGCTGGTGCTGGACGCAGGTTGTTCGTCATTCCTGAGGCAGCACACATTGCTATGTGCGACACCCCAGGAACGACGAACAACACCGTTCCTGTGTTCTCTGGCAACGAGGTGGGAGTGACTTTCATGCGGCTGTTCTCCGCCTCTATTGGACACCTGCTGTGTGACGCCGCACGAACCGCCCCCTTAGAAAAGAGGCGGTTTGCCGGCCACAGCGACGTCGCTAGGAAGGTAAGTATGTGTGACGGGTCCTAGCGATATTGTGCGCCACGGGCAGCGATTTGCTCGTGACGCACAAACGACGGGGGCGGGTGCTTTCACGAGTGACATCACTAGCGATGTCGCTGCGTGTAAAGCGCCCTTTAGAGTTAAAGAGGTTGTCCACTACTTCAACATTGATGGCCTATCCTTAGAATAGGTCATGAATGTCTGATGAATCAGGGTTTGTCACCCCAGCCAATTAGCTGCTGTCTGTGCTGACGGCAGAAGCAGGCAAGCAGAACTGCTCCGTCTTCCGTCTTATGAGAGTGGCCGTGGCCAGCTACTGCACCTATTGATTTGAATAGTAGGCATATGTGAAGTAGCCATCCGCAATCACTATCAGTTGACGGGCCAGCTCCGGGACTGAGCATTTCCGCTTGCCTGCTTCTGTCATTGGCACCAACAACAGCTGATCGGTGGGGTATCGGACCCTGGCGGATCAGACCTTGACCTATCCTAAGTTAATGCAGCACTCCAGAGGTTAAAAAAAGAAAACCCGCTGGAGTGCTGCTTTGATATCTGCTACTTTTTAAGGGTATTTTTATGGGATCATTGTCAGTCCACTGTTTTCTCCGTTTGTCCACTTATATTTTAGTCACTATCCATATGCATCCTTCTCCAATTTCCCAATTGTTGCTGGTCTTTTTTCTGATTTAATTACCCCTAAGTAGTTACGTCTTATTATCACATACTTTAGAAAACTAAAGGACTAAACTAACAGGAATTACGTATCGAATGAAATTTCTAAATTTATATTTCATGTTGCTTTTTGAAAAAAAAAAAAGAAACCAAAAAGCTGTAAAGTCCATTTTTCTTGCTCCCATTGCTTTTGACATTTCATATCGCTGCAGCGGTGAGTCATGAGAGCAAAGCAGGTGGTGACCTGGATCAAAATAAATCTTATTAAATTATGGTTGCATTCAAAAGCCGCACATAGGATGTCTGGCATTGAAAACATTGCGCAAAACAAGATGAATCCCAAGATGAGAAGGATTTATGGTTTGCATGGTTATACAGCTCTCTTTTTCAACTTTAATAGTTTCATCAAGCAGAAGCCCTTGGGGACCATTGGAGTTTTCTATTCTCTATAAAACAGAAAAGTGGCATTTAAAGAGGATATGTCACGGAGACCAGACTTTTTGTATATCGGGGCATCTTTTATATGCCATAATAACTTTAAAGGGAATTTGTCAGCAGATTTTTCTGACCGCACCATGAGATAGGGACAGAGACCCCGATTCCAGTGACTTATCACTTAGTATACTGGGTGCAGTAGTTATGATGGTCACAGTAGCAGAGCTCTGTGTATATCCCCGCCAACACCACACCTTTCTGTGTACAGTGTATTGTATTTCCATGGGAATGGATGACCTCTGCGCTGCCGGTTACCAGAAAGGATCCAGGATGGAATACATGAACAGTGGTTTGTCAACGCGTTTCTGAGTCAGTCTGACTTCTTCAGGATAACCACATGTGGTTGTCCTGAGGAAGCAATTGAGTTGACTCAGAAATCCTGGATCCTTTCTGGCAATACATCAGCTCAGATTTCATCTATTCCCATGGAAATACTATAAATTGTGCATACTGTAGCATACTGAATTCCCGTACATGAGTTCTTGTGATGTACACCACTTACACCTGCCTGCTGTTATTCCCTGATTAGATCCTGTTGTTCTTAACTGTTTTGTACAATGTATAGTGACTGAGAGCTGCTAATCAGTGCTGAGGAAGTGGTTGGACTTCCCTGCACAGGCCAGATTGTCCTGTAGTGATAATCTCCTGCTAATAAAACACTGCTTGTATTGAAACCGCAAAACATAGCTCACTAAGTGACACATCTCTTTAGTCAGGGTCTCTGCTCCTACATTATGGTGCTCTCAGATTACATAGAAAAAAAATTGCTGACAGCTTTCCTTTAAATATTACGTAGTTTTTTTTTGGGGGGGGGGTTCTAATGTATTTTTCCTTTTTTACATGTCTTTCAGATCACTGATGGTCTAGTTCCTGAGACCCCCATTGATCGCTAAAACAAAAAAAATTGTTACAAAATGCACTTTTCAGCAGGAATGAGCCTTGAGTCCAGTCCTTCATGAGCATGTGCACAGAGTGTTCTCCGAGCTCATTGACAGTCATTGAGTCTGTACACTGCGCATTGTCTGTCTGCTGAGCTATGTGCTTCAGAGTATATTTTTTAGTGATCGGGTTGGAGTCTCAGAATCCAGACTGCCACCTATCTATAGGACATTAAAGTAAGGGAAAGTAAATCTGTGCTTCTGTTCTGAAATTGTGGGGCTTTCTATTTAGTGATGACATTTATGGTCTTTACAAGGCGGCATGGCTCATGGGATCCTCAGGGGCGTGTCTTTAGTCATCTCTTATTAGTCGGCGTTATTACCCTCTGAACAATGCTCCATTAGTGAAAGCTATAAAACTTCGCATTAAATTAAAAGGGCCGGATCTCTGAAAGCGAATGGTGGATTTAAAAATAAAAACACGCACTGACAGGCAGTAGGAATAAGATAAATGCAAAATCTGGCCTCTTTTAATTTAGTTTAAAAAAAAAAAGTGTTTAAGATATTGGATGTCGCTTCTTGTAAGGGTGCAGTGGGCTTTCGGCAACTCTAGAACATTAGACACAGAGCAGGACCATACACTGGGTGCAGGAGGATTTAGAACTACTTATACATGCTTATCTACTGACTATTACTAATCTGTTGCTTATTTACATGTAAATTTTACATATGTTCCAGTTTATGAGTTCAGAGAGGACAAATGGTACTACTAAACAAGGCAAAGGTTAAAAAAGTGGCAGGCTGCCTAGACTTCAGAATACTCAAGTCTAATGTCAAAACGGCCACCTCCCTTCTCGGGAAGTCCAGTGGTCATTAAAGGTGACCGGATTCCTGGAATTCTCCTATGTGCTCCTCTGCTCTTCATTCTCTCTCTTACTTTGTATTCTTCATTTTCCTACTTTTTAAGCAGTTGACATTTGCCTTTTCTCCCTTTAGGGTTCCCTTACTTTGTGATTTCGAGCCTCTACACCAGCATGTACGCGCTCTACATAACTTGGTAAAAGCTGCACAAAGTTTGGATGAAATGTCACAGACCATTACAGATCTGTTAAATGAACAAAAGGTAAAACATTTCTTTAAATTGTGCGACTGCCAAAAGAAACATTTGTTCTGCAGCTTATTAAATACTTTGGCTGGATAATTGCAATTTATGTAACATCACAATCGTTTGTTTTTTTTTTATTTAACTTAACCAATAATATTGATTTTCTGACAAACTGACTTATCTCATATTTCTTCTTTTCATTTTTAGGCATCTAATGGCCAGCTCTCCCCCCAATCTGTAACGACACCGAGGATTGAGAATGCAACCGAAATTACAACTACTACCTCATCCAAGTCTCCTCCATCCCTCAGTCTTCAGGGTCCCATTTGTCCTTCTGTTGCCATTCCAGGACCTTTAGAAGAACTGTCTCCAGACAGCATTGACGCTCATACGTTTGACTTTGAAACAATTCCCCATCCAAATATTGAACAGGCTATTAAACAGGGTTCATTAGATTTGGACTCGTTAGCGGACAGTCCGGAGTCTGATTTTATGTCTGCGGTTAATGAGTTTGTGATAGAGGAGAATCCTGTCTCCCCCAATATCAGCGATACGCAGAGTCCAGAAATGATGGTGGAGTCTCTGTATTCTTCTGTTATAAATGCAATCGACAACAGACGTATGCAGGATACAAAAAGCAAAGCTAAAGACGACAGTGCGGAAAACGCTTCTTTGAAAATTTGTCTGGAGAAATGTAAGATGGTAGCCCATGAATCGCAAACTAACTTGAGAAATTTCAGAGAGGATCTCTGCCATTTGAGGAAACATGTACAAAGGGAGCAGAGTGAATTTGCCAATGCTATTAAAACTGTTTCGGATGAGATTCTAAATATGATTGAACGCTCCAAGGTTTCTCTTGAAAACCCCTTAAAAGCGAGGCATTTAGAGGAATTGCAGCGTCTACAAGAATCCTACGAGAAACGGCTCCACATATCAAAGCAAGACCACAAAGTGAATGAGGAAACCATTGCCCAGTTAAAACTTGACATTGCAGGCCTAAAGGATGATTTGCAGGGTCGAGATAATGAATTTGCTGCAGTTCGAAGGGAAAATGAAACCTTTCTTTGTTTACAGAGCGAAAAAGATGAAAAAGTTATCCGTCTTGAAAGTGCCATGAGGGAGCAGACGTGCGAAATTCAGAAGCTAAAACAGTCTCGGGAAGAGGCGCTCAAGGAGTTTAAGAAGCTTCACGCTGAAAATGAAGAAAAGCTTCGTCTAATAAAGGAGGAATTACTCATTTTAGAGCAAACACATTTAAAAGAGTTGGAAGGAAATTTAAAGCTCAGGCATGCAGAAGATCTGGAAAATGTAAAAATGGAACATAAGTGTAATATAGAAAAGATAAGGAATGAAAATAAACGGGAGATTGACCAGTTGCAGGAATCGTCCGCAGCCACTGCTCAGGAGAAGGACTCACAGTTCCAAGATTTAAGCTGTAGATTTTCAGAACTCACAGACATTCGATGTAAATTGGAGATGGAATTGGCATTTAAAGAAGGAGAAGTAGACGAAATGAAGTTAGTCCTGGAGGAAAGTAAAATTCAACAGCAGGATGACTTACAATGTCAACTGGATGAGAAGACCGAAGCCCTTCAGAAGGAAATTGGAAACCTGAAGAGCCTGATGCAAAGTCAGAAAGAAGAACATGAGCTAGGATTTGCCCAACTCAAAACACTAATGACCACTGAAAAAAATCAGAGTATTTCAGAACTTTTAGACAGGCAAGAAGCAGAAACCAGCTCATTACAAAAAGACATTAGCCATTTAACATCTGTCCATCAAAAAGCTCGAGAAATGGAGTGTAGGCTCCAGGAAGAGATAAGTGTCCTCCGAAGCCAACTGGATAATAGCTTAAAAGCATTTGAAAAGCAAACTGAAGACCACGAGAGGTCTTTAAAAGAGCAGAAAGACGTCTACGAATCATCTATTCAGAAACTAGAGGAAGAGCGAGATCAAATGTTGTCCACACAGAAGCTCGAAAGGGAATCACTCGCACAGAAGGCCCCGTCTGATAAAGGAGAATGTGCACACCTCACCCTTACAGATGCTGACGTGCACAGACAAACTTTTCAAAGTGAACTTTTAGAAAAAATTCAGTCCCTTGAGCAGGAGTTAAGCAAAAGGTAAAAGGGATTTGCATGTCTTTCCTTGGTACAAGAAAAGATTATTTGAAATTATTTTCTGGGTGTCCAGTAAGTTGCAAAACCTTTTCCATTTACATAATATATGTTTTTAAAATGTGGCCACAAATAGCTCATGTATCTGGGCTGGTTTTTGATGAATGGTCTGCTTTTGAGGAACAAAGCTGTGGAATTATGCCACCAGAGCAGTATTTTATATTTTACGTGAGGCGTTACCATTTTGCCATTTTTTGGCTAGTTTATATATTCAACTATTTTCTTCTGAAGCTTTGCCAGGTTTTTGACAGCTCTTGACAAGTAACAGATTTTACTTTGAATTTTTGTAAGAATCCTTTGAAATAAGGAGAGGAAACATTGAAAATAACTTTGTGGGACCCATTCATTGAACCACTGACTTTAGGGCAGGGTCAGACGGCCGTAGACTCTCTCATCCTCTTGAATCGGGCCGATTATGCACATGATGCTGATCAAACTCTGATCCCAGTTTGATCTAAATGTCAGCATGGTGTAATCCGATTCTCTTGGATGAGTAAATCTTAGCACACTGAGGAGAAGATGGAGAACAAAATTTCTCTATTCTGTGAGTCCACGGAAATCGGACTGCCCTCAGAAGTCATGCTAGTGCAGCGCAATGTTTACCACGCACTCACTGACTTGAATGGCCAAGTGTGATACAAATATCCGATCAAACATGGACATGCACCCAATTTTTTTTATCCTCAAACGGACAATAAGGAAAAAATCTGACTTGTGAACGGACCCATGGGCTAACATTGATCCGATAGCACTCTGATGCCTTGTCAGATCGCACTCAGGCCAAAAAAATCTGCCCCTGCCCTTTAGCGTAACTTTGAAACAAGCTGAGACCTACTTTCGAATCATAGGTCTTTAAGGAATGTATGAAGCTGGCTCAGGAGCTGAGACTTGTTTATATCAGGGCGATGCTGTCTATGTTGCATAGTCGGCATTTGCCTTTAACTGCAATAGAGCTTGCTAAGAAGACTAAATAACAAGTCAAAAGTTAAATTGCCCCCCCCCCTCTTCCCTCATGAACGATAAAGAAATTAAAAAGTAAACAAATTCGATATCACCTTTACCAAAAATAGTCCAGTCAAAAAATATGTAAAATTATCCAAAAGAAAAAAATAATCAAAACACACAAGATGCTGCTTTTTGTAAAAAAAAAAAAAAAAAATATGGATTAAAAATCCATCAAGTCCTCATAAGATATAAATAAACACATCAGCTCAGCACAATAAAAAACAAGCCCTCAAAGAGCAGATTAGATTAAAGGGGCACAATGTCATCACTTTTTAATTTTTTTTTTTTTTTTACCACTAAAATAACAAAAAAAATCTCTGTATTGCTTTATTCGTTTGGAACTGGACAGTCCGGTTGCCAGATCATTTTTACCGCATGGTGGAATAGTGATCACAGTAAAAACAACTACCCCACCACCCCCAAAATTTCCAGAACTGCGTTTTTTTTTCCAGACTTTCAGCACATTTTCAGTTTTTTGTAAGTCAGTGCATTCTGCAATAAAGAAATGGTGTCATCTAAAACTACGACTCGTTTAGCAAAGACAAACAAGTTTTCATTTACCGTATTTTTCGGACCATAAGACACACTTTTCTTTGTCGCTCCATTGGGAGACCCAGACAATTGGGTGTATAGCTTCTGCCTCCGGAGGCCACACAAAGTATTACACTTTTAAAAAAGTGTAACCCCTCCCCTCTGCCTATACACCCTCCCGTGGATCACGGGCTCCTCAGTTTTGTTTTATGCTTTGTGTGGAAGGAGGCACACATCCACTCATAGAGAAAAAAAAAAAAGATTTCTCATACATAGTATGACGGATGGAAGAAAAGAGGTCCCCTATGGGGTCCCCGGCATGCTCCCTTCTCACCCCACTATGTCGGCGGTGTTGTTAAGGTTGAGGTACCCATTGCGGGTACAAAGGTTGGAGCCACATGCCGTCTCCTTCACCAACCCTTTATGCGGCTCTGGGAGAAGTGGGAGCCTCACCGGTCATTCACCTGCTGAGACCGTGCTCCATCCGCAGCCCCTGGTGCAACCTGCTGGGTCGGAGCGTTTTCATCCCCAGGGACCAGGCCCTGCACTTTAAGGTACTCTGTGTCCCCATGGGGGGACGGTACGGGGAGAGAGGTCGCCTTTCTCCCCAGTAGCGCCGTCCGTTGTTTTTTCATCGGACTTCCGCGCCGGCCGTGCCTGCTTGTCGGGCACGGCCTTAAATTTAGTCCCCGGCTTCATCGCGGCCTAGTCGCAACAAATCCCGCCCCCGGGCCTGCTTGTCAGGGGTAAGAGCGGGATTACCGACAGAGGGCTGGAGCATCTTTGCATGTCTCCCCTTCCCTCTCATGGACGACTATGAGGCCTCCAGATTCCCGCCTTTTGCCGGCGCCGCCCATGGCTCCACTCCCCCCTTGAGAGCTCCGGCGGCCATGTTTGGCATTCTGCCGGTGTATGCTGCAGCTGCACAGCTCTACAGCTCCGGGGGACCCACGACAGGGAATCTGGAGGACACCAGTGGTTGGTAAGCCACACCGGTCACCCGGTGCTGGTTCCCCTAGGGTGCCGTGATATATATATATATCTATATATATTCGGAACGGCTGTTTAACCCTTTCCCATATACCCTCAGTGGTCGCTCTCCTAAGGGACACTTATTGCTTTCAGCATGTCATCCACAAGGAGCAAAGCCCCTAAGGCACAGGTTTTTTTCGCAGCCTGTACCTCTTGTGGGGCTATGTTGCCGGCGGGATCCACCTACCCTCACTGTGATCAATGCTCGACTCCTGACACGCTTGCTCAGCCGGAGCCCAGGGCACTTGTGGGCCCCTCGGCTCATGTAGATCCCCCTGCTCCTCCTGAGCAGGCTGCAGGGACAGAGTCACCGTCATTGGCCTCTTTCGCTGAGAAACTCTCTGTCACTTTCTCAATCCATTGCACAGTCTATGGACAAATGGTCATCTAAGCTCCTTGAGGCATTGCAGTCCAGACCGGGCTCTTCACAGGCCCCGGCCCCTGTTAGTTTGTCTCCTCCAGGGCCTTCTCGGTCCGCGCCGCAGCGCGCTCCCAGGATAGCCCCTAGGTCCCAGGCGGAGGACTCCTGCCCGGATCGCAGTCCCAGACCGGCTAAGCGGCCTCGCTGGGACTCTTCCCTGGCTTCCTCACGCTGCTCTGGATCTCAGCTGGAGGACTCTCAGGATGACGAGGCGGACGTGGGAGCTCAGGGCTCTGACCCTGACTTCGCCCTCAACCTTGATACCCCTGAGGGGGACGCCTTAGTAAATGATCTTATTTCGTCCATCAACCAGGTGTTGGATCTTTCTCCCCCGCCTCCACCTGTAGAGGAGTCTGCTTCTCAGCAGGAGAAACACCAATTTCGATTCCCCAAACGTACGTGCAATACGTTCTTTGATCACTCTAATTTCAGGGACGCTGTCCAGAACCCCAGAGCGGTCCCGGACAAGCGTTTTGCTAAAAGGCACTCTGACACGCGTTATCCCTTTCCACCTGAAGTCGTTAAGGGCTGGGCACACTCACCCAAGGTGGATCCGCCAGTCTCTAGATTGGCTGCTAGGTCCGTTGTGTCTGTTGCCGATGGCTCATCCCTGAAGGATGCCACTGACAGACAGATAGAGCTCTTGGTGAAGTCTATTTGAGGCCACGGGCGCGTCTTTTGCCCCGGGCTTTGCGGCTTTGTGGGCTCTCCAAGCAATCTCGGCATGTCTGACTGAGATTAATGCTGTCACGCGGAATTCTGCTCCGCATGTGTCTTCCTTGACCTCTCAGGCATCAGCATTTTCGTCCTACGCCATGAACGCCGTCCTGGACTCTGCTAGCCGTACGGCTGTAGCATCCGCTAACTCCGTGGCAGTCCGCAGGGCCATGTGGCTGCGCGAATGGAAAGCAGACTCTGCTTCCAAAAGGTTCTTAACTGGTTTGCCTTTTTCTGGCGAACGTTTGTTTGGCAAACGGTTGGATGAGATTATTAAGGAATTCTCGGGAAAGGACTCCTCCTTACCCCAGTCCAAACCTAAGAGACCTCAGCAGAGAAAAATCCAATCGAGGTTTCGGTCCTTTCGTCCCTCCGCCAAGCCCCAATCCTCTTCGTCCAACCGGCCGGAGAAAGGCCAGAGGAACTCCTATGCGTGGCGGTCCAAGTCACGCCCCCAAAAGGCCGCAGGAGGCACTGCCTCCAAGACGGCCTCCTCATGACTCTCGGCCTCATCTAGCCACATCCTCGGTCGGTGGCAGGCTCTCCCGCTTTGGCGACGCCTGTCTCATGGTTACAGGATAGAGTTCAGCTCTCGACCTACGGCTCGTTTTTTCAGAACCTCCCCACCCCCCGCACAGGCAGACGCACTGTTTCAGGCGGTGGACGCTCTAAAGATGGAAGGAGTTGTGATTCCCGTTCCCCTTCAGGAACGTGGTCGCGGATTTTACTCCAACTTGTTCGTGGTGCCAAAAAAGGACGGGTCATTCCGTCCCGTTCTGGACCTCAAGCTGCTCAACAGACATGTGAGAACCAGACTGTTTCGGATGGAATCTCTCCGCTCGGTCATCGCCTCGATGTCACAAGGAGACTTCCTAGCATCGATCGACATCAAGGATGCTTATCGCCATGTGCCGATCGCACCCGAACATCGTTTCCTGCGTTTCGCCATCGGGGACGAACACCTCCAGTTCGTCGCATTGCACTTCGGCCTGGCGACAGCCCCATGGGTCTTCACCAAAGTCATGGCATCCGTCATGGCGGTCCTGCACTCTCAGGGCCACTCGGTGATCCCATACTTGGACGATCTCCTAGTCAGGGCCCCTTCTCGGGTGGCGTGTCAACGAAGTCTTACCGTCACTCTGGCGACTCTCCAGTAGTTCGGGTGGATCATCAATTTCCCGAAATCCTTCTGACGGCTCTTCAAAAGCCGCCTTTTGAGCCGCTGCGGGATGTCTCTCTCTCCCGTCTTTCTCAGAAGGTGGCCTTCCTGGTGGCGGTCACATCACTTCGGAGAGTGTCTGAGCTTGCAGCGCTGTCATGCAAAGCCCCCTTCCTGGTTTTTCACCAGGATAAGGTGGTTCTGCGTCCTGTCCCGGAATTTCTCCCTAAGGTGGTATCCCCTTTTCATCTAAATCAGGATATGTCCTTGCCTTCCTTTTGCCCTAATCCAATTCACCAGTGTGAAAAGGATTTGCACTCTTTGGATCTAGTGAGAGCACTCCGGTTCTACGTGTCTCGCACTGCGCCCCTGCGCCGTTCAGACACGCTTTTTGTCCTTGTCGCTGGCCAGCGTAAGGGCTCTCAGGCCTCCAAGTCAACCTTGGCTCGGTGGATCAAGGAACCGATTCTCGAGGCCTACCGTTCTTCTGGGCTTCCACTTCCTTCAGGGTTGAAAGCCCATTCTACCAGAGCCGTAGGTGCGTCCTGGGCTTTGCGGCACCGGGCGACTGCTCAGCAGGTGTGTCAGGCAGCTACGTGGTCTAGTCTGCACACTTTCACGAAGGACTATCAAGTGCATGCCTATGCTTCGGCAGACGCCAGTCTAGGTAGGCGAGTCCTCCAGGCGGCGGTTGCCCACCTGTAAGAGGGGGCCGTTTTCGGCTCCCTTTATTGAGGTATTCTTTTACCCACCCAGGGACTGCTCTTGGACGTCCCAATTGTCTGGGTCTCCCAATGGAGCGACAAAGAAAAAGGGAATTTTGTTTACTTACCGTAAATTCCTTTTCTTCTAGCTCCTATTGGGAGACCCAGCACCCACCCCTGTGCCCTTCGGGCTGGTTGTTCTTTTGTGTACACATGTTGTTGATGTTGATTTGTTCTTATGGTTCATGGTCTTCAGTTCTCCAAACAGCCTTCGGATTGAATTTACCCTAGACCAATTTATAAGTTTTCTCCTTCCTGCTTTTGCACCAAAACTGAGGAGCCCGTGATCAACGGAAGGGTGTATAGGCAGAGGGGAGGGGTTACACTTTTTTAAAAGTGTAATACTTTGTGTGGCCTCCGGAGGCAGAAGCTATACACCCAATTGTCTGGGTCTCCCAATAGGAGCAAGAAGAAAAGGAATTTACGGTAAGTAAACAAAATTCCCTTTTTCCCCCCAAATGCTGGGGGAAAGTTGGGGGTGCGTCTTATGGTCTGACTATAGGGCTGCGGCCGGGAATGAGGATGCTGCGGTGGAGCGGGTCATCGGGGGCACGAGCAGGCTGTAGCAGCCTGCTGTGACAACGTGGGCCCGCTCATTACATATGCACGCTCATTCTCCCGCCCATCTCTCAGCGCAGAAGACACTGACAGGTGGGCGGGAGGACAAGCGGGGACCTGCGCATAGTAAAGAGCCGTTCCGCATGATCACCCCTGGCAATTACAGCTTGGAGTGATCATGTGCGTCTGTATTCACTGCCCCCCGCGCGTTGTCATCTGCGCGGGGTGCAGTGAATCAGTGTACTCCCCCGTCCCCGTGTGTGGAGCCGTCCCCCTGCAGCACGTGATGTCTTCCTGTCTGTACCGGTCAGCTGATCTGTGCTGATCAGCTGATCGGCACAGACAGGAAGATATTGCGATGCTGCAGGGGGATGGCTCCACACACACAGGTCAGCGGCGCAGAGAGGAAGATGATCGGTGCAGTAGGGAGTGAGGAAAAGGTGAGTATAAACGTTTATTTTTTTTCTCTGTGCTATAGGATACAGGCCATATACCAGGATGGGGGTATATGAACAGGATGGGGGTATATGAACAGGATGGGGGTATATGAACAGGATGGGGGTATATGAGCAGGATGGGGGTATATGAGCAGGATGGATGGAGGGTATATGAGCAGGATGGATAGGGGGGTATATCAATAGGATGGGGGTATATGAACAGGATGGGAGTATATGAGCAGGATGGGGGTTTATAGCAGGATCATATACACGGCAGGAGGATCATTACCAGGATGGGGTACCTTAGTAGAGAATTTGGGGACATTACCCCCATAACAGTGTCAGCAGCAGATCTTCGCCCCATAACAGTGTGTCATGACCACATGTTTTGCTTAAAGTTTTATTTTCCTATTTTCCTCCTCTAAAACCAGGGTGCGTCTTATAGTCCGGTGCGTCTTATAGTCCGAAAAATACGGTAGCTTTGTAGACTGAAAATTAAAATAGTTATGGTTCTTGGAACACGGGGAAGAAAAAAAAGGAAAGTCCAAGAGCAAAAAAAATCCCAGGTTGTCAAAGGATTAAAGTAAACCTTTTTACTTATCTGGATATCTATTTTTCTTCTCCCAAGTTACTTCCATAGGTTTATGTACCATATTTTTCTGACCATAAGACGCACCCTGGTTTTAGAGGAGGAAAATAGGAAAATAAAATTTTAACCAAAAAATGTAGTCATGACACACTGTTATGGGGCGAGGATCTGCTGCTGACACTGTTATGGGGGTAATGTCCCCAAATTCTCTACTAAGGTACCCCATTCTGGCAAGGATCCTCCTGCCTTGTATATGATCCTGCTCATATACCCCCATCCTGCTCATAATATACCCCCCATCCATCCTGCTCATAATATACCCTCCATCCATCCTGCTCATAATATACCCCCCATCCATCCTGCTCATAATATACCCTCCATCCATCCTGCTCATAATATACCCCCCATCCATCCTGCTCATAATATACCCCCCATCCATCCTGCTCATAATATACCCCCCATCCATCCTGCTCATAATATACCCCCCATCCATCCTGCTCATAATATACCCCCCATCCATCCTGCTCATAATATACCCCCCATCCATCCTGCTCATGATATACCCCCATCCGTCCTGCTCATGATATACCCCCATCCATCCTGCTCATGATATACCCCCATCCATCCTGCTCATGATATACCCCCATCCATCCTGCTCATGATATACCCCCATCCATCCTGCTCATGATATACCCCCATCCATCCTGCTCATGATATACCCCCATCCATCCAGCTGATGATATACCCCCATCCATCCTGCTCATGATATACCCCCATCCTGGTATATGGCCTGTGGCGCAGAAAAAAAAATAAACGTTTATACTCACCTTTCCTCACTCCCTGAAGCACTGATCTCTGTCTCAGCTGCAGCGCCGCTGTGTGGAGCAGTCACCGTGTGTGGAGCCGTCACCGTTGTCTGCAGCATCGCGAATCGATGTCTTCTTGTCTGTGCCGGTCAGCTGAGCTGGTGCACACTAGCGGCGCGTCATCGCTGTGCGCGCTGCTAGTGTCCAGATCAGCTGACCGACACAGACTGGAAGACATCGCGCGATGCTGCAGGGGGACGGCTCCACAAGCGGTGACGGGTGAGTGTACTGATTCACTGCTCCCCGCGCTGATAATGATGCACGGGGGGCAGTGAATACAGCCGCACATGATCACTCCAGGCTGTAGTTTCCAGGGGTGATCACGTCCGGCTGTTAATTATGCGCGCACCCAGCGAGCCCATCACCCCGCCCACCTGTCAGCGCCAGTTTTGCTGAGAGATGATGGGCGGGAGGATGGGCGTGCATATGTAATGAGCGGGCCCACGTGGTCACGGCAGGCGCTGCTGCAGCCTGCTCGTGCCCCCAATGGCCCGCTCCACCGCAGCACCCACATTCCCGGCCGCAGCCCTATAGTCAGACCATAAGACGCACCCCCCACTTTACCCCAACATTTGGGGGAAAAAAGTGCGTCTTATGGTCCGAAAAATACGGTATCTTTTAGATTTCTTGACGTAGGCCTCATTAGATGGCTGCCGGCCGGAAAAGGCTTTGGCTGATTGTTCAACCCATAGCCATCTCAGCCGACTCTCCCATATACAGAAGCACTCACTCGGCTGAGTGATCTCTATGAGAAAGCCATGAGATGACACGTCGGCCAGCGTCTTATCTCCAGGAGAACAATGAGATCAGCAGTCCGAAATCGGTTATGCATGATTGCCATCTCTGGATCATGTCAGCCGCCCCCATACACATTATACCATCTGTCGCACCTGTTAATAACAATAGGCTTACCTGACCTTAGTCTGTGTTGGAGGCCTTTATTGTTACCTTTCACCAATGTCACATGCTTGAAGTTGTAGTGAAGGACGGCTAATCAGATGTCAGCATGTATAAGAAAATTAAAAGTTTAAAATATATACTCAAGCTGGCTGTGGCCAACTATACGGCACTGTGCAGACTGTGCCCAGAACTGTGGGTTGTGCTGCAAGTAATCCAGTAGGCTTTGTGTGATATCCCACTGGTGTGAGGGACTAATACAGAATGAAGAGTGATAACTGCGCTACCCAAAGAGTATATACCAGACTGGAGATGAATGGGGTATCAGTATACGTATATAGAGCAATCATGGAAAGCACATTGTGTATAAACATGCTGAATGGACTAGTAACAGCATTTAAAAGTGATGGTGATGCATACAAATAGATTTTAGCACATATTTACAATGCATCTTCTAGATATAAAACACAACAATAGAATCAAATTTATAATAAAATGTGTAGAAACAATGAGTAGCAGACAGAAAGGTTCCTCTGTAGGTTGTAAGATGCTACATAGAATACTATGTGCACCAATTGCATCAGATAGCAATGTGCGAATGCAATTCTAGTCCAAGTGCAAAGGTAATAGATGTAAGTCCAGTAAATGAGTGATTGCACTCTATGGGCTAGAACAAAGTCCAGTTCTGGAGTAGACCCCCCTACGTGACCTGCGATATGGGGAGTAAAAATAGCCACAGAGTATTAGTCTCTCAGTGGTGGCAGACCCAGTTGAAGCCGTCTGTATCTGGCTTATGGAGTCGGGTGATGTAGTCCATAGTTGTCTACGGTAGAGGAGGTGCTACAGAGACACCCAGAGGGACCCAGAGACACTGAGGCCGGAAGCATTGCTTGTGGGACTTCCACGGGGATTCCCACAGGCTAGTTTTACTTTCTATATTGCAGGTCATATAGGGGGGTCTATTCCAAAACTGCAGTTTGATCTAACCCACCGAGTGCAATCACTCATTTATTGGACTTACATCTATTACCTTTGCAATTGGGCTAACAATGCATTCGCACATTGGTATCTGATGCAAATGGTGCACGTAGCATTCTGTGTGACACCTGACATCATACACAGGAACCTTTCTGTCTGCTACTCATAATTCTTATATATTTTATTAATTTGATTTTATTTTTGTTTGATATCTAGCCAATGCTTTATAAATATGTGCTAAAATCTATTTGTATGCATTATCATCTCTTTTAAGTGCTGTTACTATTCCATTCAGCATGTTTATACACATAATGTGCTTTCCATGATTTCTCTATATATGTATACAGATATTGCATTCATCTCGTGTCTGGTATACACTCTTTGGCTAGTGCCGTAATCACTATTCTTTCAATTTTAGAAAATTGCACTTCATTTCCTTATCTATGGATAGGTGATAATTTATTTTCACTGTATAACCTTTTTAACATTATACCTCTGTGAAATACATTTTATTTACTGTAAGTCATACTCCTTCGCTAAAAATGTATTTCCGAATTGCTACAAGGAGCATTTTTACGCTGCTGTATAATATGTAATGCGTCTTTTGCATTCTCAGCCGTATTCATTAATAATCCAATTCTGTTTGGATTCAACGCATGCATTGTAAAGTTACAGGAGCTCCGTGGAAAGCTAGCTATTATAACCCCTTTCAGCTGTAGGACATTATTAGTATATCCTATATCCGCATGAGATCACAATGTATGACGCGGGCTCAGGAGCTGGCCCTGTACCGGTACTGGCAGATAAACCCGAATAAAAGAGGGGGCCAAAACATAAAAGCTAAGGCTACACACTGGTTGTCTGATACTTACATTTTTGCTTATATTTAGACCTGTATTTATCCACAATATCTGATCTGTGGGGGTGCGACACCTGGCACTCCCTACGGTGACCTATTCCTGGTGCTGGTGGTGGCCGGAAGTGCTTAGTTATAGAAGCTCCAAATCGATATTGGTCGAATGTACTCAACCACGGCTATTATACAGTTTACTGTACTATGCTGTGCAGCTCCACAACTGGACACAAGCACTGGGAACAGCTGATCAGCGGGGGTGCCTGGTGTTGCAACCCCACGTATCCGATATTGATGACCAATCCTAAATGTAGGGAATCAGTGTAAAACGTCCCGGGAAGCTCATTTAAATCCTTCATCAGGAAAAAATGCAATGTGTAAGAGTATGTGATTTAGAAAGTTTTCTTTGCCGCCTTCTTTTTTTTTTTTTTTTTTTTTTTTTTTTTATTCAGATACATGTCAGCTACTTTATCATTATAATAGGCTTTAGGATTTTAGGTTGTATTACCTATCTGCCTGCAGGATATATACAATCAACATCTGCAGTGGCAAGCCCCTATGCGATGCATTTTTGGGTTGTCAGCTTAGCTGGGAGCCTTCTTGAGATCCCCCTTTACTGCCGTCTTTTTCCTCCTTCATAGGCTTAAGACACATGGCATGAAAATCGGACCCAGTGGGATGCGATAAAACATTGCATTCCACTCGGACCAATATTAGCCTATGTGTGAGCACACATGAGCGATTATTTTCTCTGCCCCAATGGGACCGAGAAAACAATAGCAGCATGCTGTGATTGTAATGCGAGACTTTCTCTCGCACCTATTCAAGTCTATGGGGCGAGAGAAAGATCGCACTGCACTCGCGGTACACCGATGTACTGCAAGTGCAGGGCAAGAATGGCAATAGCCGGCTACGGAGGAGAGGGGGAGATAAATCTCTCCCGCCCCTTCTCAGCGCTGGCCCGCCCCTTCTCAGCGCCGGCCCGCCCCTCCTCAGCGCTGGCCTGTCCCCCGCATCTGAGGTCCGATCGTATGATCGGACCTCAGTCGCATTGACACTCGCATGACACTCGGCTCCCGCTGTGCTGCCAGCGTACGGCGAGTGTCATGTGAGGATCGCATTAGTCCCCATGTGGCCCTGGCCATAGAGAACCTATCAGCAGAATTTTACATGTTAAAGTAAGTTGGCATTAAAAGGTTCGGAGTAATGGGCTTTCTTCAGCGCTCTATTGGGAGACCCAGACGATTGGGGTATAGCTACTGCCCTCTGGAGGCCACACAAAGCACTACATCAAAAGTGCAAGGCCCCTCCCCCTCTGGCTATACCCCCCCCGTGGTATCACGGGTTCTCCAGTTTTAGCTTTGTGTGCGAAGGAGGTCAGACATCCACGCATAGCTCCACAGATTTTAGTCAGCAGTAGCTGCTGACTATTTCGGATGGAAGAAAAGAGGACACATATAGTGTCCCCAGCATGCTCCCTTCTCACCCCTGGATGGTGTTGTAAGGTTGAGGTACCTATTGCTGGTACAGGGCTGGAGCCTGACATGCTGTTTTCCTTCCACATCCCCCTGAGGGGCTCTGTGGAAGTGGGATCCTGCCGGCCTCAAAGCTCTGACGCCGGGCTCCATCCACAGACCCATTTGAACCTGCTGGATTCGGAGCTGGAGTACCGTTCAGGGACATGGCCCTGCACCATTACAGGTACTCTGTGTCCCCGTACACACAGGCACAGCACACTCCAGACTTGCTGGGTGTGCTAGTGCGCCGGGGACAGTAATGGGTTACAGTCACTGCAGCTTTGCTGAGTGACTTTGTGTTTTGGGAACTACCGCGCCGGACGCTCCGGGAGCGGCGGCGCGGCTGGGACTTGTAGTTCGCCGGGGACTGGGCGCCGACCGCGCTTTTACGGCGGCGGCGCTTATAAATCCAGTCCCCGGCTTCTGCGGCCTAGTGCCGCTTCGTTCCCGCCCCCTCCCTGTCACTCAGGGAAGGGGACAGGCGCTGAGCAATCAGCAGCGCCGAGGGCTGGAGCCTTTTTTACATGCTCCAGCCCTCTCACTGCACACTGTCGGGCGCCGGATTCCCGCTCTGCCTTGGGGGCACGCCCACGGCCCGCCCCTCCTCACATGAGCTGGGGAAGAAGCCGGCAGCCATTACTGAAGTCCGAGCTCGGATTTCGGCAACCAGGCAGGACGGTGGCGATCATACACCCGCTTATAGGCGGGCGGTAAGCGGCACACATAGTGCTGACCACAGATAACTGCAGTGTGTACATGTGTTGTTTTTAACTGCACAGGTCGCTATATGCCCGCTTGGGGAGCGACACATTAGCAGCAGGAAAGCAGGTGTGCTAAGGCACAGGCTTTCTAGGCTGCTTGTATTGCACGACTGAGGTGTTCATTTGTGTTTATGTGTTATACATTGCACTGTACAGTCGCTAGTCTTAGCTATATTCTCCTGGAATGGCTAGACTACAGCAGCAGAAAACCAAGGGTGCTGGGGCACAGGTTTTTTTCTATGCTGCTTGTATTGCATGGGCTGCAGTGTGCATTTGTACTTGTGCTTGTATGCTATACATTGCACTGTATGGTCACTCTTCTGGGCTATATTCCCCTGGATGACTTGTCTACAGCAGCAGAAGAGCTGGGGTGCCAGGGCACAGGCTTCTATGCTGCTTGTATTGCATGTGCTGCAGTGTTCATTTGTACTTGTGCTTGTATGCTATACATTGCACTGTAGGGTCACTCTTGGCTATATTCCCCTAGATGACTAGTATACAGCAGCATAGGAGCAGGGGTGCCAGGGCACAGGCTTCTATGCTGCTTGTATTGCTTGTGCTGCAGTGGTCATTTGTACTTTATGCCTGTATGCTATACATTGCACTGTACGGTCACCAATCTTGGCTATATAATTCTAGATAGCTAGTCGGCAGCGGCAAAACAGCTACACAGATTTTCAGTGCTGTTTTTACTACATGGGAGGCTGTTCATGACACCGTCCCATTGTGTGCATGCTCCCCCGTAGCACGTGCCGGGGTCTCTAGCACTTCGTCTGCCTGGGTCTCTACTAGTTGTGGCCAAAGAAACCACCTGTCAACCCTGTCCATGGACAGGGACGGAGTAGTCATAATATAGAGACTTGCAGTCCAGACAGGCCATGGGCAATCTACTGGACCAAAAGGCAGCTCTTCAGGGCTTTGATTCTGACATAGTTATCGATCCGGATACACCGGGTGGTAACGCCATACGGAATGATCCTATACCGTCCATCAATGGAAGGTTGGATCTTTCTCCCTCAGCTCCCCCAGTGGAGATAGGAGACGAACAGGAGAAGTCCCTTTTCAGTATCTCACACAGATGTTGAGTATTTTTCTGGCCACGCTGACTTCAGAGAAGCAGTCCAGGAACACCACGCTTACCAGATAAGCGTCTTCTCCAAACGTTTTTAGGATACACGTTAGCCCTTTTCCCCTGACGCGGTCAGTGCTGGACCCAGGGTCCAAAGGTGGATTCTCCAATCTCCAGGCTTGCGTCTAGAGACATAGTTGCACTGGAGATGGGGCTTCACTTAAAGACGCCAGTCACAGACAGATGGACTCTGGTTGAAATCTGTCTAGGAAGCTATCGGCGTGTCGGTTGCTTCGGCATCCACAGCCGTATAGGCAACATAACCTTTTCAGCTGTTCTTGCGCAGCTGGCCTTGAGCACAGGGACATCTGTACCGCAGAGGCGTCCGTAACCCGCAATGTCTGCACTGCGACTTACCCTGTTAATACTGTCCTAAAAGTACAGTCGAGGTTTCGGTCCTTCCCAAGCTCCGGTAGGTCCCAATTGTCCTCGGGCAAAAGGGCTACTAAACCTCAGACGGGCTCAGATTCCGGCCGGGCTCAATCACGCCCAAGGAAGGCAGTCGGAGGAACCGCTACAAGGCGGTCTCCTCAGGACTCTCAGTTCTCTCTCTCTCTCCGCATCCGCGGTTGATGGCAGAACCCCCCGCCTTTGGCGACATTTAGCTGCCACAGGTCACAGACCGGTGGGTGGCGAACATTGTGCTCACGTGCACAGGACAGTGTTCTAATCTCGTCCTCCGACTCCATTTCCCTGCTGCAGGCGGTGGATGCTCTAAGAGCAGAAGGAGTGGTGATCCCTGTCCCCCCTCAGGAACGAGGGCGAGGGTTTGTACTCCAATCTCTTTGTGGCTCCAAAAAAGGACGGTTCCTTCCGTCCCGTTCTGGTCCTGACACTGCTCAACGAGCATGCGAACTCCAGGCGGTTCCGGATGGGATCCCTCCGATCCGTCATTACCTCAATGTCTCGAGGAGACTTCCTTGCCTCAACAGACATCAAAGATGCCTATCTCCACGTGCCAATTGCTACGGAGCACCAACGTTTTTCTACGTTTTGTGATAGGAGACGAACATCTTCAGTTCGTAGCTCTGCCATTCAGTCTGGCGACAGCCCCACGGGTGTTCACCAAGGTCCTGGCAGCAGTGGTAGCAGTCTTGCACTTTCAGGGACACCCGGTGATCCCATACTTGGACGATCTACTCGTCAAAGCACCCTCCCTCGAGGCATGCCAATGCAGCCTGAATGTTACGCTGGAGACTCTCCAGACTTTCGGGTGGATCATCAATTTGGCAAGGTCAAATCTGTCTCCGACTCAATCACTAACGTATCTCGGCATGGAGTTTCATACTCTATCAGCAATAGTGAAGCTTCCGCTGAACAAGCCAGCGTTCACTGCAGACAGAGGTGCAGTCTCTCCTTCAAGGCCAGTCGCACCCTTAAGGCGCCTCATGCACTTCCTAAGGAGATGGTGGCAGCCATCGAGGCAGTTCTCTTTGCGCAGTTTCATCTGCGCCAACGCAATGGGACATTCTCCGCCAATGGGACGGGCAGTCACCTCCCTGGACAGGGAAGTCTCCCTTTCCCAGACGGCCGAGGACTCTCTGCTATAGTGGCCATAGCCCCCATCCTGGGCACTGGTCACGACAGATACGAGTCTGTCAGGGTGGGGAGCAGTTTGTCTCCGCCACATGGCTCAGGGGACGTGGACTCAGCAGGAGTCCACCCTTCAGATCGATGTTCAAATCGGGGCAGGGTATCTTACCCTATTAGCCTTCTAGAAGTGGCTAGAAAGAGAGCAGATCCGAATCCAGTCGGACATCTCCACAGCGGTGGCATACATCAACCACCAAGAAGGGGCGCGCAGTCAGCAAGCCTTCCAGGAAGTCCGGCGAATCCTCATGTGGGTGGAGGACACAGCATCCACCATATCCGCAGTTCACATCCCGGGCGTAGGAAAACTGGGAAGCAGACTTCCTCAGTCGCCAGGGTATGGACGCGGGGGAATGGTCCCTTCACTCGGACGTGTTTCAGGAAATCTGTTGCCGCTGGGGGGTGCCGGACGGTCGACCTAATGGCGTCTCGGCACACCAACAAGGTCCCGGGCATTTATGGCACGATCGCGCGATCACAGAGCTCTGGCGGCAGACGCCTTAGTGCAAGATTGGTCGCAGTTCCGGCTCACATATGTGTTTCCACCTCTGGCACTCTTGCCCAGAGTACTGCGCAAAATCAGATCCGATTGCAGCCGAGTCATACTCGTCGCACCAGACTGGGCCGAGGAGATCGTGGTACCCGGATCTGTGGCATCTCACGGTCGGCCGACCGTGGGTCACTACCAGACCGACCAGACTTACTGTCCCAAGGGCCGTTTTCTCCATCGGACTTCTGCGGCCCTGAACCTGACTGGGTGGCTTTTGTGTCCTGGATCCTAGCGTCTTCAGGATTATCCCAAGGGGTCGTTGCCACCATGAGACTGGCTAGGAAGCCCACGTCTGCTAAGATATACCACAGAACGTGGAAGATTTTCTTATTCTGGTGCTCTACTCAGGGAGTGTCTCCCTGGCCATTTGCATTGCCTACTTTTCTTTCCTTCCTACAATAGGAGTCAGAAAAGGGCTCGTCGCTCGACTCCCTCAAAGGGCAAGTCTCAGCACTATCCGTGTTTTTTCCAGAAGCGGCTAGCACGTCTTTCTAAGGTGTGCACGTTCCCGCAGGGGGTTTGTCATATCGTACCCCCGTACAAGCGGCCGTTAGATCCATGGGATCTGAACAGGGTTCTAGTTGCTCTCCAGAAGCCGCCTTTCGAGACTCTGAAGGAAGTTTCTTTTTCTCGCCTGTCACAGAAGGGTGGCGTTTCTCGTTGCGATCACATCGCTTCGGCGAGTGTCTGAGCTGGCAGCTCTGTCATCCAAGGCTCCCTTCCTGGTGTTTCACCAGGACAAGGTAGTGCTGCGCCCCATTCCGGAGTTTCTCCCTAAGGTCGTATCCTCGTTTCATCTTAATCAGGATATCTCCTTACCGTCTTTTTGCACTCATCCGGTTCACCGGTATGAGAATGATTTACGTTTGCTAGATTTGGTGAGAGCACTCAGAATCTACATTTCCCGCACGGCGCCCATGCGCCGGGCCGATGCACTTTTTTGTCCTTGTCGCTGGTCCGCGCAAGGGGTTGCAGGCTTCTAAAGACACCCTGGCTCGATGGATCAAAGAACCAATTCTAGAGGCCTACCGTTCTGCGGGCTTCCGGTTCCTTCAGGGCTTAAAGCCCACTCAACCAGAGCCGTGGGTGCGTCCTGGGCATTACGTCACCAGGCTTCGGCTCAACAGGTGTGCCAGGCAGCTACCTGGTCCAGTCTGCACACTTTCACCAAGCATTATCAGGTGCATACCTATGCTTCGGCGGATGCCAGCTTAGGTAGAAGAGTCCTGCAGGCGGCAGTGACACCCCCGTAGGGGAGGGCTGTTTTGCAGCTCTAACATGAGGTATTTCTTTACCACCCAGGGACAGCTTTTGGACGTCCCAATCGTCTGGGTCTCCCAATAGAGCGCTGAAGAAGAAGGGAATTTTGTTACTTACCGTAAATTCTTTTCTTCTAGCTCTTATTGGGAGACCCAGCACCCGCCCTGTTGTCCTTCGGGATGTTTTTTTGTTGTTTGCGGGTACACATGTTGTTCATGTTGAACGGTTTTTCAGTTCTCCGTTGTTATTCGGAGGTTAATTTGTTTAAACCAGTTATTGGCTTCCTCCTTCTTGCTTGGGCACTAAAACTGGAGAACCAGTGATACCACGGGGGGGGTATAGCCAGAGGGGGAGGGGCCTTGCACTTTTGATGTAGTGCTTTGTGTGGCCTCCAGAGGGCAGTAGCTATACCCCAATCGTCTGGGTCTCCCAATAAGAGCTAGAAGAAAAGGAATTTACGGTAAGTAACAAAATTCCCTTCTTTAGCTGCATGGTGGTGGGACTGTGAGTAGGGTCTCCGGCTCCTGCTTTGGCCCTTCTCACTGCCTCACTAATTTTCTGATTCAATGAATATTGTGCCTCGCTAAAGAAACACTATTTCCAGGGTATTAACTTTAGATCTCTTTTTTTATTACAGTTCCAACGCGTTTCAGAGACATAAACCGTCTCCTTCTTCAGGGAAAGAGAAAATGACATTGAAAGTGACATTTTCTCTTTTCCCTGAAGAAGGAGACGGTTTATGTCTCTGAAACGCGTTGGAACTGTAATAAAAAAGAGATCTAAAGTTAATACCCTGGAAATAGTGTTTCTTTGTCGCTCTATTGGGAGACCCAGACAATTGGGTGTATAGGCTATGCCTCCGGAGGCCGCACAAAGTATTACACTTAAAAGTGTTAAGCCCCTCCCCTTCTGCCTATACACCCCCCGTGATCCCACGGGCTCCTCAGTTTTTTGCTTTGTGCGAAGGAGGCAGACACGCACGCACAGCTCCATAGATGGGTCAGCAGCAGCTGCTGACTATGTCGGATGGAAGAAAAGTGGGTCCATATAGGGCCCCCAGCATGCTCCCTTCTCACCCCACTCTTGTCGGCGGTGTTGTTAAGGTTGAGGTATCCATTGCGGGTACGGAGGCTGGAGCCCACATGCTGTTTTCCTTCCCCATCCCCCTCAGGGCTCTGGGTGAAGTGGGATCTTACCGGTCTCCAGGCACTGAGACCGTGCTCCATCCACAGCTCCTAAGACTCTGCTGGATAGGAGCTGAGTATCGTTCAGGGACATGGCCCTGCTACTTGAAGGTACTCTGTGTCCCTGTGGGGACCGCGCACAGCAACACTCCAGCATTGCTGGGTGTGCTAGTGCACCGGGGACCGCGGCGCTGACCGGGTTAATGTGCCATTACACACTCAGCGTCGCTGAGTGTGTTTATGTAGGGGGACTACCGCACTACCGCTGCCGCCATGTTTTTAACACTGAGGCGCGGCTGGGACTTGTAGTGCGCCGGGGACTTCCGCGCGGCCGCGCTTTTATGGCAGCCGCGCTTATTACTTCAGTCCCCGGCTTGTACGGCCTAGTGTTTCCTCCTCCCGCCCACAGCCCTGACAGGCAGGGGAAGGGCGGGACGCTTTACAGACGAGCTGCAGTGAGGGCTGGAGCATGCTTTGCATACTCCACTCCCCTCACTGCACTGTGAGGCACCAGTTCCCGCACTTTCTAAGGGTCACGCCCACGGCTTCCTCCTCTCTCAGGACGCCGGCAGCCGTGCCATTACACACTCAGCATCGCTGAGTGTGTTTATGTAGGGAGACTACCGCGCTGACCGCCGCCGCCATGTTTTGACACTGAGGCGCGGCTGGGACTTATAGTGCGCCGGGGACTTCCGCGCGGCCGCGCTTTTACGGCGGCCGCGTTTATTACTCGAGTCCCCGGCTTTTGCGGCCTAGTCTTTCTTCCTCCCGCCCACAGCCCTGACAAGCAGGGGAAGGGCGGGACGCTGCACAGGATGAGCAGCACTGAGGGCTGGAGCATGCTTTGCATACTCCACCCCCCTCACTGTCCTCTCCTCAGAAGCCGGCAGCCATTCCTGTCAGCTCCTTGAATGCTGCAGAGGGGGACAAATTCTCACAGACCCAGTCAGGGACCCTGGTGGCCTCACAACCGCTTTATGCGGGGGGTATGCAGCATCTGTGGTGCTAGCCACATTTGTGCAGGAGTGTAATTTTAAATCATATGTTTATAAGATATGCTTTACACTGTATGGTGCACAGTTGATTCTGTATATATATTGTGTTGCTCAGGGAAGTCAACAGCATGGCGCCCATAAAAGGCAGGAGCGCCAAACCACAGGCTTACTATGCTGCCTGCGCCGCATGTACGACCCCTCTGCCGGCAGGATCCACTGAGCAATCCAGACCGGTATCTCAGCACAGGGGCACTGTTGAATCATTGCTCCCTGGCCCACCTCAGTTGGACCAGAGGTCTCCCCGGGGTGTCTCATAGATCCCAGAGTGAGGTCTCTGATACAGACCCCAGCCCCTGACCGTCTAAGCGAGCTCGCTGGGAAATTCCCTCGACATCTTCATATTGGTCAGGGTCTCAGCGGGGGGAATCCCTGGATGATGAAGCGGAGACAGCTGATCAGGATTCTGATCCTGAGGCCGCTCTCAATCTTGATACGCCTGACGGGGACGCCATAGTGAACGATCTTATAGCGTCTATCAATCAAAGATGCCACTCACAGGCAGATGGAGCTCTGGTTGAAATCCATCTATGAAGCTATCAGCGCTTCTTTTGCACCAGCATTTGCAGCCGTATGGGTGCTACAAGCTATCTCAGCAGGTCAAGCGCAAATTGACGCAGCCACACAGACGTCGGCATTTGCGTCTTACGCTATTAATGCTGTCCTGGACTCTGCGAGCCGTATGGCGGTTGCTTCCGCCAATTCGGTGGTACTCTGCAGGGCCTTGTGGCTACGGAACTGGAAGGCAGATTCTGCTTCCAAAAAAGCGTTTAACCAGTTTACCAATTTCTGGCGACCGACTGTTTGGCGAACGTTTGGATGAAATCATCAAACAATACAAGGGAAAGGATACATCCTTACCCCAGCCCAAACCGAACATACCCCAACAGAGGATGGGGCAGTCGAGGTTTCGGTTCTTTCGGGGCGCGGGCAGGTCCCAATTCTCCTCGACCAAAAGGCCTCTGAATAGATCAAGGGCTCTCCGATTCATGGCGGTCTAAGTCAAAAAGACCACCGGAGGTGCCGCTACCAAAGCGGCTTCTTGATGGCTTTCGGTCTCCTCAATCCGCATCCTCGGTTGGTGGCAGGCTTTCCCGCCTTTGCGACTCCTGGCTGCCAAGGGTAAAAGACCGTTGGGCGAGAGACATTCTGTCTCACGGTTACAAGTTAGAGTTCGCCTCTCGTCCCCAGACTCGATTCTTCAGGTTATCCCCGCCTCCCGAGCGAGCCGAGGCTCTTCTGCAGGCGCTGGGCACCCTGAGGGCAGAAGGAGTGGTGGTCCCTGTTCCTCTTCAGCAACAGGGTCACGGGTTTTTCTCCAACCTGTTTGTGGTTACAAAGAAGGACGGGTCTTTCCGTCCTGTCCTGGACCCGTAACTGCTCAACAAACACGTATAGACAAGACGGTTCCGGATGGAAACCCTCCGCTTCGTCATCGACTCAATGTCCCCAGAAGATTTCCTTGCATCGATCGATATCAAAGATGCTTTTCTCCACGTACCGGTGGCTCCAGAGCACCAACGCTTCTTGCGCTTCACCATAGGAGACGAACACCTGCAGTTCGTGGCACTGCAGTTCGGCCTGGCTACAGCCCCACGGGTTTTCACCAAGGTCAGGGCTACAGTAGTTGCGGTCCTCCACTCTCAGGGTCACTCGGTGATCCCTTACTTGGACGATCTGCTGATCAAGGCACCCTCTCAAGAGGCATGCCAACACAGCCCCGACGCTTCTCTGGGGGCTCTCCAGAGTTTCGGGTGGATCATCAATTTTCCAAAGTCAAATCTGACACCAGCCCAATCGCTGACATATCTTGGCATGGAGTTTCATACCCTATCGGCGATAGTGAAGCTTCCGCTGATCAACAAGCGTTCACTACAGAAAGGGGTGCAATCTCTCCTTCAAGGTCAAGCACACCCCTTGAAGGGCCTCATGCACTTCCTGGGGAAGATGGTGGCAGCAATGGAGGCAGTTCCTTTCGCGCAGTTTCACCTGCGTCCTCTTCATTGGGACATCCTACGCAAATAGGACAGGAAACCGACGTCCCTCGACAGGAACGTCTCCCTCTCTCAGGCAACCAAAGCTTCCCTTAGGGGGTGGCTTTCTTCCCACTTCATTATCGCATGGGAAATCCTTCCTACCCCCATCCTGGGAGGTGGTCACGACGGACGCGAGTCTGTCAGGGTGGGGAGCAGTCTTTCTCCACCACAGGGCTCAGGGTATGTGGACTCAGCAAGAGTCCTCGCTTCAGATCAATGTTCTGAAGATCAGGGCAGTGTATCTTGCCCTAAAAAAGTGTTCCAGCAGTGGCTGGAAGGCAAGCAGATCCGAATTCAGTCGGACAACTCCACAGTGGTGGCTTACATCAACCACCAAGGCGGAACACGCAGTCGGCAAGCCTTCCAGGAAGTCCGGCGGATTTTGATGTGGGTGGAAGCCACGGCCTCCACCATCTCCGCAGTTCACATCCCGGGCGTCGAAAACTGGGAAGCAGACTTTTCTCAGTCGCCAGGGCATGGACGCAGGGGAATGGTCTCTTCACCCGGGCGTGTTTCAGGAGATCTGTTGCCGCTGAGGGAGGCCGGACGTCGACCTAATGGCGTCCCGGCACAACAACAAGGTCACGGCATTCATGGCACGCTCTCACGATCACAGAGCTATGGCGGCAGACGCCTTAGTTCGGAATTGGTCGCAGTTTCAACTCCCTTATGTGTTTCCTCCGCTGGCACTGTTGCCCAGAGTGTTACGCACGATCAGGGCCGACTGCCGCCGCGCCATCCTCGTCACTCCAGACTGGCCGAGGAGGTCGTGGTACCCGGATCTGTGGCATCTCACGGTAGGCCAAACGTGGGCACTACCAGTCCGACCAGACTTGCTGTCTCAAGGGCCGTTTTTCCATTTGAATTCTGCGGCCCTCAACCTGACACTGTGGCCATTGAGTCCTAGATCTAGCGTCTTCAGGATTATCTCAAGAGGTCATTGCCACTATGAGACAGGTTAGGAAACCAACAGTCCGCCAAGATCTACCACAGGACGTGGAAAAATTTTCCTGTCGTGGTTGCTCTGCTCGGGTGTTTTCTCCCTGGCCTTTTGCCTTGCCCATTTTTCTGTCCTTCCTTCAATCCTGGACTGGAAAAGGGTTTGTCGCTCGGCTCCCTTAAGGACAAGTCTCAGCGCTCTCTGTGTTTTTTCCAGTAGCGCCTAGCCAGACTTCCACAGGTACGCACGTTCCTGCAGGGGGTTGTCACATCGTTCATCCTTGCAAGCGGCCGTTAGAACCCTGGGATCTGAACGGGTGCTGATGGGTTCTTCAGAAACCACCATTCGATCCAATAAGGGATATTTCTTTCTCACGCCTTTCGCAGAAAGTGATTTTCCTAGTAGCAGTCACTTCACTTCGGAGAGTGTCTGAGCTAGCAATGTTGTCGTGCAAAGCCCCTTTCCTGGTGTTCACCAGGACAAGGTGGTTCTGCGTCCGGTTCTGGAATTTCTCCCAAGGGTGGTACCCCCCTTTCATCTCAATCAGGATATCTCCTTACCCTCTTTTTGTCATCATCCAGTTCACCAATGTGAAAAGGATTTGCACTGGTTAGATCTGGTGAGAGCACTCAGGCTCTACATTTCTCGTACGGCGCCCCTGCGCCGCTCGGATGCACTCTTTGTCCTTGTCGCTGGCCAGCGAAAGGGTCACAGGCTTCCAAATCAACCCTGGCCCGGTGGATCAAGGAACCAATTCTCGAAGCTTACCGGGCTGCCGGTTCCCTCAGGGCTCTAGGCCCATTCTACCAGAGCCGGGGGCGCGTCCTGGGCTTTGAGGCACCAGGGCTACGGGTCAGCAGGTGTGTCAGGCGGCTACCTGGTCGAGCCTGCACACTTTCACGAAACACTATCCGGTGCATACCTATGCTTCGGCGGATGCCAGCCTATGTAGATGAGTCCTTCAGGCGGCGGTTGCCCACCTGTAGGAAGAGGCCGTTTTACGGCTCTATTACGAGGTATTATTTTACCCACCCAGGGATTGCTTTTTGGACATCCCAATTGTCTGGGTCTCCCAATAGAGCGACAAAGAAGAAGGGAATTTTGTTTACTTACCGTAAATTCCTTTTCTTCTAGCTCTAATTGGGAGACCCAGCACCCGCCCCTGTTTTTTTGTGTACACATGTTGTTCATGTTGTTTGGTTTCAGTTCTCCGATATTCCTTCGGATTGAATCTACTTTACACCAGTTTATAATCTTTTCCTCCTTCTTGCTTTTGCACCAAAACTGAGGAGCCCGTGGGAGCACGGGGGGTGTATAGGCAGAAGGGGAGGGGCTTAACACTTTTAAGTGTAATACTTTGTGCGGCCTCCGGAGGCATAGCCTATACACCCAATTGTCTGGGTCTCCCAATTAGAGCTAGAAGAAAAGGAATTTACGGTAAGTAAACAAAATTCCCTTCTTTCTTTAGCGCGGCACAAACCCGTTTCTCATATATGTATATACATATATAAAAAATCTTTTTACCACGATCATCACGGGGCCACTGCTTGGAACCACGCTGACACTCACATGCTTTACAAGGGGTTGTGACTGGCACAACCTCATCAGGCGAGTGTTTCATCTTTACTTTCCAAACGGTTATTGCCGGGTAAGACCCTATTTGCGCCTTTTGTTTCCTTATCTCTAGCTGATTCAATGAATGGGAAGCTTGTTACAGTTGATTTGAATTATATTGGGTTTTGTTGTATGGATTTTGAAGTGGAAGTCCAAAAACTGTCTTAAAAAAATCTGTGTGAATTTACGCTTATACGCTTAGAATTGGAAATACTTTTTTAGTAATAGCAGTGTGTGTCAGGAGATTTCAGGCTGTGAGTAATGGGAACCTGTCAGGTCCCCCATGTTCTAACCACCTGCATGTGTGTATTAATTTATAAATGCCTAACAGGCCCTTTCTACTGTATAACTCATTACCACACGTGTAAAAAAAAAAAAAAAAACTATTTTTAATTCCGTTTTTAATATAAATAACTAGTCGAAGGGGCGTTGGTTTCGCCAGGCTAGTCATCCTTCTCACGGTATCAAGCTCCAGTGGTTGTGATAAAATGATTTGCAAGCGTCTGTGTTATCGCTTTCTCTACAAATCTTGTGCATGCGTGAGACATTCATACAAGTCAGTATGCCTCTGAAGTCAGGTGTACGCTTCCCTGCTTCAGAGGCGCACTGCGCATGTTCAGGAACAAACAAGAAGCCTTACGTCCACAGAAGAGCCGATCATTAGCTGCTGACTCACCGAAACATAGCTCTAAGGCCTAAAACACACAGCATGAAAATTGGTGCGAGTGGAATGCGATAAAACATCGCATTCAACTCTGACCAATATTAGCCTATGTGCCAGCACCCATGAGCGATTATTTTCTCAGCTGTAATCGGACCGAGAAAACAATTGCAGCATGCTGCGACTTTAATGCGATCCTTGTTTCTCTTGCACCCATTCAAATCTATAGGGCGAGAGAAAAATCGCACTGCACTCGCGGTACATCGGGGTACCGCGGGTGCAGGGCGAGAATGGCAATAGCCGGCTATAGAGGAGAGAGGGAGATAAATCCCTCCCTCACCTCCGGAGCGCAGACACCGCCCTCCTTCAGTGCCAGCCCGCCCACCGCAGTTGAGGTCTGCTCGCATGATCGGACCTCAGTCGCAGTGACACTTGCATGATACTCTGTTCCTGCTCTGCTGAGTGTTATGCGAGGATCGCAGTAGATCCCCGTGTGGCCCCGGCCTAAACTCTGTTCGTCTGACGTCTGGCTTCTTCGCTACTTTTGAACATGCGCACTGCGCTTCTGAAGTGGGAGAACATATACCGGAACACAACATTAAGGAAAGAAAGCTGGATTTCCAAAGAGACGGTGATGATGGCTTTTGCAAATCATGTTATCACATCCAAAGGGATGCGATAACATCGTGAGTGGGACAACTAGTCTGGGAAAACCAATGCCGCCTCGACTAGTCTGAAACTTATTTGTTTATTGAAAATGCAATTTCAAAATAATTTTTTTGAACACACATGGTATGTACAGGGAATTTATATATGGACACACACATGCTGGTGGTTAGGAAGGCATGGGGGACCTGACCGGTTCCCTTTAAACTTGATTATGATCTGTGAATGCTTTCTGAATATAATTGTAAGGGGTGACAATAGTGTTCTAGAAAGCTTTACTAACATTACGGCTGTTTTATGCTGTTAACCTCTCTCTCATCTCTGTTTTAAGTTCTTCTGGACTTGCACACAGTCTGGTTTGTGAGATCCAAGAAAAGCTTCAGCAGGAGAAACAGCTGATCTCTGAGCAACTTGAACAGCAAGAAAAGAAAAAAACTGAAGATCTGCAGAACCTCAGGATCACCCTCATAGCAGAACAGCAGGTCCGTAACAACGGGGAATTGTTCTAACTGGTTGATGGAGGACTACAAGGAGGGCAGCATCAGACGAGCGTGCTCACTCTGCTGAGCGCACCAAGTACCCTGCAGGGCAACGGCTCTAACATACAGAGCCTGTTTCCAGCTTTAACCTGTTGAAGGCCATGATCTCCACTGATCATTACATTCAGAGGGAGATCATGTGGACTCCCAAATTGACTGCATTACTGGGAATCACAGAGAGGCATTCTAGACCCATTACCCAACATGTACAGCCCTCCAAGGTACAGGGCTCTCTGACTACATGTTAGGACATAACTGTGCCCTAACAGCTGCATCAATATCTACTGGCATGTGCATATGCTGTATGTTTATTATTGCATTGTATGTAAAAATGGCAACTACTTTTATAGGTTTAAAGAAATCTAAAATCAAAACGAATGAAAAGTGCTAAAAGTTAAAAAACAGGTTTCCTGGAATTTAGCAAATGTAGGTGTAGTCCAGGACTTACTAAAGGCAAGTAATATAAATAACTCGCCTGGAAAAGCCAGTGCCACTTCTCTAGTGGTCCTGCCGGTCTTCCTGACTTGTACTGCAATTATGAATGCCGTCATGCTGCCAATCACTGCGCTCAGTGGTGACATCTTGCATATACAGCACACCATGAGGTCGGTGATTGGCTGCAGCAGTCAGGTGACAGATTGGACATCCTCACCGCCGGTACAGCGTGCACGTGAGAGGTCATGTTGGTGCAGCATGGGATTCAAGGGATAAACCATTCCAATTTCTTCTTTTTTATTGTACTATTCCTTCATTCTCTAGAGAATATCTTACAAAAACATGAGCTGCTTTCTATTGATGTGTATTCCGTGCTGTATAAATCCCAGCTTCCTATGTTGCCGATCAGCGGACAACAACTCAGGTCTCATCAGTAGCAGAATGGTCACAATCAGTCATACTGTATCCCATCATCTTAAATATACGTGATGGTGAGATGTGTAGGGTATTCTTCTGTTTGCCTTTAATCAAAGTAAATTTAACAAATGATCTGATCGCTATGTCCGGTAAATATACTGTGAATGATTAGTTTTATTACTAAATTTATTCTGTTCCCCACAGACAAACTTTAACACCGTTTTAACAAGGGAGAGACTGAAAAAAGAAAATATAATTAATGATCTGAGTGAGAAGCTGAAGAGTATTACACAGCAACAGGAGAGAGATAAAGGTAAGTGGTGGGCTCAGGGGAAAAGACAATAGTGGTCCTATTTGGTGGATAAGTTGTGGATTTTTATCATGAGCTGGCATGCTGCTGTTGTGTCTGCTGTCTCCCACAAATGCCGTGTTCTCATGATAAACCAGCACAAGTGTCATGGATTTGTTTTGGTTGAGTAGATGTAAATGTGTTATAATTCTACTCCATAAAAGTGGCGTACATGCCTTGCTCCAAAATTCTGTGGTTGCTTTTTTTTTTTTTCTTTATTTTTTTTTACTTGCTAGACTGTTTTAAAGTGGCTACAAAACAGTTTCTGCTTAGAGGAGTCTTCAAAAAATATTAAATAAAATATTGGACTAAACTTGGGCAAGTAAGGTGGTGGTAACAAAAATTGTCTGAGCTAAATTATTATTCACAATTGATCCATATTACAGTTGTGAAATACCCCCCATCAGTAAAACGTACCATATTATTCGAACTATAAGATGCACCAGAGAATAAGATGCACCTAGGTTTTAGAGACGGAAAATAGAGGAAAGACTACCGTATTTTTCGGACTATAAGACGCACCGGACTATAAGACGCACCCTGGTTTTAGAGGAGGAAAATGGGAAAATAAAACTTTAAGCAAAAAATGTGGTCATGACACACTGTTATGGGGCGAGGATCTGCTGCTGACACTTATGGGGGTAATGTCCCCAAATTCTCTACTAAGGTACCCCATCCTGGTAATGATCCTCCTGCCTTGTATATGATCCTGCTATAAACCCCCATCCAGCCTGTTCACATACCCCCCCATCCAGCCTGTTCACATACCCCCCCATCCAGCCTGTTCACATACCCCCCCCCCATCCAGCCTGTTCACATACCCCCCCATCCAGCCTGTTCACATACCCCCCCCATCCAGCCTGTTCACATACCCCCCCCCATCCAGCCTGTTCACATACCCCCCCCCCATCCAGCCTGTTCACATACCCCCCCCCCCCCCATCCAGCCTGTTCACATACCCCCCCCCCATCCAGCCTGTTCACATACCCCCCCCCCATCCAGCCTGTTCACATACCCCCCCCCCCATCCAGCCTGTTCACATACCCCCCCCATCCCTCCTGCTCATATACTCCCATCCTGCTATATGCCCCCATCGTGCTCATATACCATCCTGGTATATGGCCTGTATCCTATAGCACAGAGAAAAAAATAAACGTTTATACTCACCTTTTCCTCACTCCCTGCAGCACCGATCATATCTTCCTCTCTGGCACGCTGACCTGTGTGTGTGGAGCCGTTCCCCTGCTGCATCGCGATGTCTTCCTGTCTGTGCCGATCAGCTGACCGGCTCAGCACAGATCAGCTGACCGGCTCAGCACAGATCAGCTGACCGGCTCAGCACAGATCAGCTGACCGGCTCAGCACAGATCAGCTGACCGGCTCAGCACAGATCAGCTGACCGGCTCAGCACAGATCAGCTGACCGGCACAGACAGGAAGACATCGCGTGCAGCAGGGGGGCGGCTCCACACACGGGGACGGGTGAGTGTACTGATTCACTGCACCCCGCGCTGGTAATGACGCGCGGGGAGCAGTGAATACAGCCGCACATGATCACTCCAGGCTGTAATTGCCAGGGGTGATCATGCGGCCGGCTCTTTGCTATGCGCGCGTCCCCGCTCGTCCTCCCGCCCACCTGTCAGTGCCGGCTTCAGCGCTGAGAGATGGGCGGGAGGATGGGCGTGCATATGTAGTGAGCGGGCCCACGTGGTCACGGCAGGCGCTGCTGCTGCCTGCTCGTGCCCCCGATGACCCGCAGCACCCTCATTCCCAGCCGCAGCCCTATAGTCAGACCATAAGACGCACCCCCAACTTTCCCCCAACATTTGGGGGAAAAAAAAGTGCGTCTTATGGTCCGAAAAATACGGTATATTACTTACCGGTAATGGGATTTGCCAGAGTCCACGACAGCACCCACGAGAGAGGGATCCGCCCCCTTCAGGACAGGAAACCTACAGATAAAAAGGGGCGGTCCCCCTCCCTCATCAGTTAGTTTCAGAGAATGTGAGAGGAACCGCCAAGGATTAAGTAACAAGGAAAGAGAAAAGTTTAAATAACACCAAAGGGTGAAAAGTAAAAAAGGGCAGGGGTGTAAAGGGTGCTGTCGTGGACTCTGGAAAATCCCATTACCGGTAAGTAATATAGTCTTTTCCTTTCGCCACGACAGCACCCACGAGAGACTTGGAGAGAGAGAATACACTTAGCGAGGGACAACCATCTGAAGGACCGATCTCCCGAAAGCAAGGTCTGAGGAGGAAGAAAGGTCCAGCCGGTAGTGTTTGTAAAAGGTAGAGGGAGAGGACCAGGTGGCCGCCTTACAAATACTGTCGATGGAGACATCTGCCATGGCGGCCCAAGAGGAGGCCATCGCCCTAGTAGAGTGAGCCTGTACAGGGGAAGGAAGAGGCTCTTGCTTCATCTCATATGCAATGGAAATGGCATCCCGCATCCATCGGGCCAAGGTATGCTTCGTCACCTGACGGCCACGTCTGGAACCCTGAAAGGCAAGAAACAAAGCCCTATCCTGTCGCCAAGAGGCTGTCCGAGATATATAAGCTAGAACTGTTTCCCTAACGTCTAGGGTGTGAAAACGGCATTCTTCAGGTGTGGTATGGACAGGAAAGAAGGAAGGGAGGATGATTTCTTGACTACGGTGGAACTGGGAAGCTACTTTAGGCAAATAAGCCGGGTCCGTTTTGAGGACGATTCGATCTGGAAAAATCCTAAGGAAGGGAGGATCCACGGACAGAGCCTGAAGATCGCTAACACGACGGGCAGAAGTGAGAGCGACTAAGAGGCAGGTTTTGAGGGACAGTAATTTTCCAGACGCCGAGGCGAGCGGCTCAAAGGGTGGAAGGGTCAGGGCATCCAGAACCAGAGTGAGATCCCAGGGGGGTGGGCAGGCGAGACGGAGCGGTTGACCGCGGTCACATGCCTTGATGAAACGCATGACCCACCTATTACCTGCTATATTGGAATTGTAAAGGGCGCCCAGGGCAGACACATGAACTTTGAGGGTACTGACTGATAGACCCATATCCCGTCCAGACTGGAGAAACTCAAGAATAGAGGGGATCGGGACTACAGAGGGTGAGGACTCAGGGAAGGAGGCAAGGAACTGCTTCCATACTCGACCATACTGACGGGTGGTTACCGGCTTTCTACTCCGCAGTAGGGTATCCACAAGGCGACTGGAAAACCCACGGGAGACTAGTAACGCCCTTTCAAATTCCATGCCGTCAAGTGGAGTCCCTTGACGCGTGGATGAAGGAAAGGACCCTGTGAAAGGAGGTCTGGTCGAGAGGGGAGAACCCAGGGGTCCGTTACTGACATATGTCTCAGGAGGGAGAACCAGGGACGCCTGGGCCAGAAGGGAGCGATAACGAGAATGCGAGCTTGATCTTCCCTGATCTTCCGAAGGACTGTAGGAAGGAGAATCATGGGAGGGAAGGCATAAGCAAGGCTGTACCGCCAAGGAACCTGAAGGGCATCCAGGACCGTCGGCTGATCTGCCCTGTTCAGGGAGCCAAATTGTTTCAACTGCCTGTTGTCTTTGGTAGAAAACAAGTCTATAACCGGCAGGCCCCAGCACTGCACGATTTGAGCAAAGACCTCCCGATGTAAGACCCATTCGCCCTGACTGAGAGTGTGACGGCTGAGGAAATCCGCTTTGACATTGTCCACCCCCCGGATGTGTACCACAGAGAGGGACAAGAGATGTGTTTCGGCGAGCTCCAATAGGTGAACCGCCGTGGACATGAGGGAAGAGGACCTCGTCCCCCCCTGGCGGTTGATGTATGCGACCACCGTCCGATTGTCCATACAGAGCCGTACATGGGTGCCCCTGAGGAGGGGAAGAAAGGACATCAGGGCTTGACTGACTGCCATAAGTTCTTTCCGGTTGGAGGATGCCGTTGACTCTTGAGCGGACCAAAGACCTTGGGCCATAGAGTCCCCCAGGTGAGCCCCCCACCCCCAGGGGCTGGCGTCCGTTGTGAGGAGACTGGTGGAATGCACATGCCATTCCTTCCCCTTGGTTAAGTTCGCCTCCAGCAGCCACCAGGTCAGGGAAGCACGGGTAGTGTCTGTCAAGGTCAGAGGATGATCGAGGGACCCTTGATGGGATCTTGTAGCCGCCAGGACCTCCCACTGTAGCTGTCTGGAGTGAAGCTGGGCCCACTGGACAGCGGGGATACAGGAAGTCAGGGACCCCAACAGAGACATGGCGGACCGGAGAGTGACCTGTGGCTCTGTGCGCGCCGTACAATCCTCTGGATTTTGGCCACTTTGTCCGACGGAAGAAAACAACGCTGTTGGCGGGAATCCAGGTGCATGCCTAGGAAAGACTGAAAGGTGGAGGGCGTGAGTCTAGATTTTTGTAGATTCAAAAGCCACCCGAGACGGCCCAGGGTCGACATAGCATGATGGAGGCGGAGGGAACATTGTGCCGCCGTGCTACCCACAACCAGTAGATCATCCAAATAAGGGACGATGAAAGTCTGGTGTTCGCGAAGGTGAGCAGTGACCTCAGCCATGACTTTAGTGAAAATCCGTGGGGCGAGGGAGACGCCGAAGGGCATGGCCGTGAATTGGAAATGGTGAACGGAGTCGTGAATGGAGAGTGCTACCCGGAGGTACTGCTGATAACGTGGGTGGATCGGGACGTGGTAATACGCATCTTGTAGATCAAGGACTGCCATGTAACAATTGGGGTAGAGCAATTTTATAGTGGTCAGGAGGGATTCCATTTTAAACGGCCGGTATTTCAGAAAGAGATTAAGCTTCTTTAGATTAATTATAGTCCTAAATGACCCATCGGGTTTTGGTACTAAGAAAAGGGGGGAGTAGAACCCTTGGCCCCTCTGATGTAACGGGACCGGCGCAAGAACCTGCTTGTCCACGAGAGTGAGGACTGCTGACACCAGTGCGTGATGTTGAGCTGCCGACCTCCTAGTGGGTGTAAGACAAAAAAATCGAGGAGGGAGGGATGTGAATTCCAGCCGGAGACCATGTGAGAGCAAATCCAGGATAAAGGAGCTGGAAGTGATGGTTGTCCAAACGTCCGCAAAAAAACGGAGCCTGCCTCCCACCGGAAAAACCTCATCATTGTTTGGGGAACTTCCGACGGAAGGAAGGGTTGCCAAACAGGGCTCCCTTGGACCCAGAAGCGGGGTTGTCAGATCTGTCCCTGCGGTCGGGCCGGGTGGGCTGGAAACGACGTTTGCGATACGGGGGCCTAGAGGGAGGAGTAAATGCATTAGGGAACCCCTTTTTACTATCACCAGCCTTGGTGAGTATGTCATCCAGCTGAGGACCAAAGAGGAACTCACCCTCACAGGGAAGTGCACACAGTCTCGATTTTGAAGATGTGTCACCTTTCCATGACTTCAGCCAGAGAGCTCTCCGGGCTGCATTAGAAGACTCTGCCGCTTGGGCCGCCAGGCGGACAGAGTCAGCAGAAGCATCTGCCAGGTAATTAGCCGCGTCTTTGAGTAAGGGGAGCGAGGAAACAATCTTATCCCTGGAGGTAAGAGGCAAGGTAGGACACCAAGGGCCACTTTATACATCATGGAACAACATGTGGTCACCCTCAAACAACCATATATAGCACTGAGAAAACTAGGAGGGAATAAATGACCAATGTATAGGTTTGAAGAGAAATCAATTCAAACGAGGAAGGTTCAAGTATAACAATGAAGGCTTTATTCAAATGTAAAAAACCACTTTAAAAAGAGACTTGAACAAATAATCCAAGGTAATAAATATAGGTAAGGACAGGAAGATAGAGGAAAGGTTTCAGAGCAAAAAGGCAGTTTAGGTCTGAGCCGTCACCATGGGAAACAAACATAGGAGCTCCATCCTGGCATGTACAAGTTAATATTGCAATCCAAGTGGACAAAGACATGCCAACTATTACAGAGAGCAGAATTACTTACCCATGGTGAAGCTTAGTCAGACCAACAGCCACCGCACCCCAACGCGTTTCGTAGTCTTTTTCAAGGGACTGCGAATGGTGTGTGGCAAGGGGGATCTATTTATATGTGCCCCAGGCAGATGGTAGGTCGAACGCTCATTAACGGCCGCATGCAGGGGCGGAGATCCGTCCGGAGCGTCCATCATCGGGCCATTCCCGGAAGTGACGCGGGCGTATCAGTGTCGTCACACTGCGCCCGCCTCATCCCGTTACGGAGGCCGTCATGCAGGAGGCTCAGGAGGGGACCGCACAGCGCATGCGCGCCACGAGCGCGGCCATCATTAAAAAGGGCAATATGAAGGGCAGAATCGCAACAAGCAATATCAAATCAAAATGTGTTAAATATATATCGCAGATGGTGTAAATGGGAGTGAAAAACATTCCCAGGTGTTAGGGACACATCATATATAAAAAAGGCTAAAGAATGGACAGCACAGCACATACGTGCCACAGGTGCGGCCATCATTAAAAAGAGCAGATGGAAGGGCAAACTCGTCTCCAACGATACTGAGTAAGAGTATGTCTCATGCATGTCATAGGTAGTATATGGAGAAGTGAGGGACACTGTCACAACCTTGGTGACGTATCACCAGACATATCCCACAAATGCTGCAACATGGGGGGGGGGGGGGGGGGGGAATTTTTAGGTCAGGGTCGGGGCCTGCAATAGGTGTCGTGCCTATTGCAGGCCCCGACCCTGACCTAAAAATTCCCCCCCCCCCATGTTGCAGCATTTGTGGAATTTTTAGGTCAGGGTCGGGGCCTGCAATAGGCACGACACCAAACAGATAATAAATCAATCCCTATCTAATAAAAAGGAGATTCAAAAATGGTTTTCCTAAGAATATGCATAGTTCATACTTCCCCCCAGATGTAACGTCCTGTTCCCAGAAATTCCCAGAAATTCGATATAGAACCGAAAGATGGAAAAAGTCGGAAGGTAGGGATCCGTCATGACGCAAACCCCGATCCCCCCCCAAAAAAAGGAGGTGGGATCAAGGTCTGCGGCAGGAAAATCCCGGACAGCCACCACAAGATATACAAAATACAAAGAAGATGTATAATATAGTACAAAAAACATCTAACGGAAATTTGTCATGATTCTTTCCAACGATGATGTCCCCATCTTTCATGCTTGTAATCCGAGCCGAATAGCATATGTCCCAATTGGATTTTGCGAGAAAGCCACAATCGATAGAGATCCCTCTGATTCATAGATGGAAAAGGAGTACACTAACAATGAATAAAAGGTAAAACAAAAATTAAAACCAAAGAAAAACACACCATTAAAAGAACAGAGGAGAAGCGGAGAATAGCATCAATGATTTCAATAGGTCTTTACAAAAAAGGCGCGAAAGACAGTTTCTCATTTAGGCCATATGGTGCCATAGTTCCCAATGTAACAATCCAGCGGCATTCAAGTTTAGCCAACGCTTTTTTATGATTGCCACCCCTTATTCCTAATTTAAGTTTATCAATTCCCCGAACTTTCAAAGAGGAGGGGTTGCAAGCATGATGTAGCTTGAAATGCCGTGGGATGGTTTTGAGGGACTCGAGATCAGACACCTCCCCTGCAGCAATTATATCCCTGACATGCTCCCGCACCCGGACACGGAATTGCCTAGATGTTAATCCGACATATGTCAGCCCGCATCCGCATCCGGCTGCGTAGATCACGTATTCAGTGCTGCAATTAATGAAGTGTCTGATCTCAAAACTCCTCTTCCCATCCGCTGATACAAAGTTTTTTGTCCTTTCAATGTTGCGGCATGACAGGCATGTTCCACAAGGGAAACATCCCCACCTTGGTGGTCCAACATTGAAAGGAAATGAGGTTTTGGGAGCATAGTGACTATGCACCAGATAGTCTCTTAGATTACGATTTTTCCGGGCTGTCAAAGCAGGGAATTTAGGGAGTACCAGTCTCAGTGATGGGTCGGTTTTCAAAATTGACCAATGTTTATAAAAGATTCCTCTAATATCCTCCCATTGATTGTTATAAGTTGTAATAAATCGAATGGTGGTATCTTGTTGTTTAATGTTTTTTTTGGAGGAAAGAAGTTGGTCTCTAGATGTAATTTTAGCTCTCCCATATCCTCGTTTAATATCCCTGAGACTGTATCCCCTCTCTCTGAACCGACTTTTCAAGTCCAGAGCTTGCTGCTCAAAGGCTTGGTCCGTTGAGCATACTCTTCGTGCACGCAAGAATTGCCCTGTTGGTATTGCCCTGATGGTAGAGGGTAGATGTGCAGAAGAGGCGTGCAGGAGACCGTTAACAGAGGTTTCTTTTCTAAAGATGGTAGTCTGGACTGTACGATCAGGCAAAATCATCACCTTGATATCCAAGAAGTCCACCTCCACTGGGTCCCATTTATAGGTGAGTCTGATATTTAAATCATTGCAATTAAGTGATGTGATAAACTCCTGTAGTTCAAGGTCGGTTCCCCTCCAGAAGATAAGGATGTCATCAATATATCTATGCCAGCACTGCACTGGGGAAGCGGCGCAGGCCCCGTCACCGAGAACCTCCCTCTCCCACGCACCCAAGAAGAGGTTCGCGTACGACGGGGCGCACGCCGCGCCCATTGCAGTGCCGCGCCTCTGGAGGAAGAACCGATCCTTGAACAAGAAGTAATTGTGGGTAAGAATAAACTCCAACAATTCCAAGATCAAATTCTGCATATCAACATCCCAATTGCTCATCCGTAGGAAGCATCTTGCGGCGGCCAAACCGTCGCAGTGCCGGATACATGAATAGAGGGTCTCCACATCAACTGTCACCAGCAACACACCACTATCCAAAGAGATACCATTAATCCTTCTCAGGACGTCCGAGGTGTCTCTGACAAAGGAGGGCAGTGTTTCGACTAATGGATGTAAATAAAAATCAATAAACTTACAAATACTATCACATAGCCCTCCGATGCCAGAGACAATCGGACGCCCCGGGGGACAGGTAGAATTTTTGTGTATCTTGGGTAATAAATAGAAAGTGGGCGTTACTGGGAACCTGGCATGGAGACCCTCACATACCTTCCTCGTGATCACACCACGCTGGAAGGCCGCCTCAAGAATAGCCTCCAGTTCAGACTCAAACCCTTTTATGGGATTCCCAGACAAGGAGGTGTAGGTGTCATGATCTCTTAACTGCCTAAATGCCTCACGTTCGTACATGTCCGTGGGCCAAATTACTACATTACCCCCCTTGTCCGCAGGTTTTATCACAATGCCCTCTAATGATTTTAACTCCTCAATTGCTTTTTTATGTCTTAGAGGGAGATTGTGACCAACCGTCGATCTCTTAAGGTTCCGGAGATCTTCTGAGACTAGTTTAATGAAGATATCAACCTGCGGACAAAGGGAGGAAGGAGGAAAGGCAGTAGAGCGTGGATATATCGAGGTGGGGAATTTACCTGATGAAGTACCGGCCGATTCCTTTTCCAGCTCCTTCAAAATTTTCAAAAGCTCAAGATCTTCAGATGTTAGTCCTTGAGTATCCATGTCATCTTTGGAATGCAGTTTGCACAGGATTAATTTCCTGGCAAATAATTGCAGGTCTTTTGTTACTGTAAAAAAATCGAAATCAGCATCAGGAGAGAAAGAAAGACCAAGACTTAAGACCTCAATCTGATTCTCAGTTAGTTTGTGTTTAGATAAATTGACAACCTCCAATACCTGTTTGCTTTTTTTATCCTTTGATTGTGGAGGGGTCAACTTTCTCTTTGTTTGGTAGTTCCTTTCCCCCTGATGCTTCGATCTCGTCTGTATACCAAGTCTCTCTGCAAATTGGTCACTCAAACCACTCCCCGTAGGGATCTCCTCTTCTGCTGAGGACATGGATGAAAAGGAGCCAGAGCGTGAACCCGTACTCTTGTTTTTTCTCCTTATATTCCTCTTCCATCTGTAGACAGTACCATTTTTATAGTCTGATAGATCTCTCTGATATTTTCTTGTTTTTGTTCCCGTAATCTCTTTTTCCCATTTGGAAAAATCTTTATCCAGATCTGCATTAAGAGATGCTAGTTTTTCTTTAGAGAAGCAATCTACAAGTTTCCCCTGGATGATGTTAATTTCCAGTTCAACTTCCTTCAAGGTGCTAGCATTATGGCCAACTAGGAGTTTCATGAAAGTCATGGAGCATATACTAGAGGCCTCCTCCCATTCCTTTTTAAAGGAATCCTCCTTTATATCAAAAGAGGGGAATAGTTGTACCCGTAAACCTCTTGGGATGAGGCCTTTCTGAATGTACCGCTCCATGAATGTCATGTTCCACCAGAGTCTTGTCTTTTGGTTTAGTAGTTGTTTCAATCTACCAACCATTTTTACATTCTCCTCTGTTTCCACATTAAAAACAGGCTCTGAACTTTCACTAAAAACCTGATTGATTTTTGTTAGCCACGCTTCTTCGCGCGCTTTGTGGTCCATGTGTCCTGTAGAAACTGCTGTGAATAAACACAGAAATATAGTTAAGAGGCAAGGTAGGACACCAAGGGCCACTTTATACATCATGGAACAACATGTGGTCACCCTCAAACAACCATATATAGCACTGAGAAAACTAGGAGGGAATAAATGACCAATGTATAGGTTTGAAGAGAAATCAATTCAAACGAGGAAGGTTCAAGTATAACAATGAAGGCTTTATTCAAATGTAAAAAACCACTTTAAAAAGAGACTTGAACAAATAATCCAAGGTAATAAATATAGGTAAGGACAGGAAGATAGAGGAAAGGTTTCAGAGCAAAAAGGCAGTTTAGGTCTGAGCCGTCACCATGGGAAACAAACATAGGAGCTCCATCCTGGCATGTACAAGTTAATATTGCAATCCAAGTGGACAAAGACATGCCAACTATTACAGAGAGCAGAATTACTTACCCATGGTGAAGCTTAGTCAGACCAACAGCCACCGCACCCCAACGCGTTTCGTAGTCTTTTTCAAGGGACTGCGAATGGTGTGTGGCAAGGGGGATCTATTTATATGTGCCCCAGGCAGATGGTAGGTCGAACGCTCATTAACGGCCGCATGCAGGGGCGGAGATCCGTCCGGAGCGTCCATCATCGGGCCATTCCCGGAAGTGACGCGGGCGTATCAGTGTCGTCACACTGCGCCCGCCTCATCCCGTTACGGAGGCCGTCATGCAGGAGGCTCAGGAGGGGACCGCACAGCGCATGCGCGCCACGAGCGCGGCCATCATTAAAAAGGGCAATATGAAGGGCAGAATCGCAACAAGCAATATCAAATCAAAATGTGTTAAATATATATCGCAGATGGTGTAAATGGGAGTGAAAAACATTCCCAGGTGTTAGGGACACATCATATATAAAAAAGGCTAAAGAATGGACAGCACAGCACATACGTGCCACAGGTGCGGCCATCATTAAAAAGAGCAGATGGAAGGGCAAACTCGTCTCCAACGATACTGAGTAAGAGTATGTCTCATGCATGTCATAGGTAGTATATGGAGAAGTGAGGGACACTGTCACAACCTTGGTGACGTATCACCAGACATATCCCACAAATGCTGCAACATGGGGGGGGGGGGGGGGGGGGGGGGGGGGAATTTTTAGGTCAGGGTCGGGGCCTGCAATAGGTGTCGTGCCTATTGCAGGCCCCGACCCTGACCTAAAAATTCCCCCCCCCCCCCCCCATGTTGCAGCATTTGTGGGATATGTCTGGTGATACGTCACCAAGGTTGTGACAGTGTCCCTCACTTCTCCATATACTACCTATGACATGCATGAGACATACTCTTACTCAGTATCGTTGGAGACGAGTTTGCCCTTCCATCTGCTCTTTTTAATGATGGCCGCACCTGTGGCACGTATGTGCTGTGCTGTCCATTCTTTAGCCTTTTTTATATATGATGTGTCCCTAACACCTGGGAATGTTTTTCACTCCCATTTACACCATCTGCGATATATATTTAACACATTTTGATTTGATATTGCTTGTTGCGATTCTGCCCTTCATATTGCCCTTTTTAATGATGGCCGCGCTCGTGGCGCGCATGCGCTGTGCGGTCCCCTCCTGAGCCTCCTGCATGACGGCCTCCGTAACGGGATGAGGCGGGCGCAGTGTGACGACACTGATACGCCCGCGTCACTTCCGGGAATGGCCCGATGATGGACGCTCCGGACGGATCTCCGCCCCTGCATGCGGCCGTTAATGAGCGTTCGACCTACCATCTGCCTGGGGCACATATAAATAGATCCCCCTTGCCACACACCATTCGCAGTCCCTTGAAAAAGACTACGAAACGCGTTGGGGTGCGGTGGCTGTTGGTCTGACTAAGCTTCACCATGGGTAAGTAATTCTGCTCTCTGTAATAGTTGGCATGTCTTTGTCCACTTGGATTGCAATATTAACTTGTACATGCCAGGATGGAGCTCCTATGTTTGTTTCCCATGGTGACGGCTCAGACCTAAACTGCCTTTTTGCTCTGAAACCTTTCCTCTATCTTCCTGTCCTTACCTATATTTATTACCTTGGATTATTTGTTCAAGTCTCTTTTTAAAGTGGTTTTTTACATTTGAATAAAGCCTTCATTGTTATACTTGAACCTTCCTCGTTTGAATTGATTTCTCTTCAAACCTATACATTGGTCATTTATTCCCTCCTAGTTTTCTCAGTGCTATATATGGTTGTTTGAGGGTGACCACATGTTGTTCCATGATGTATAAAGTGGCCCTTGGTGTCCTACCTTGCCTCTTAACTATATTTCTGTGTTTATTCACAGCAGTTTCTACAGGACACATGGACCACAAAGCGCGCGAAGAAGCGTGGCTAACAAAAATCAATCAGGTTTTTAGTGAAAGTTCAGAGCCTGTTTTTAATGTGGAAACAGAGGAGAATGTAAAAATGGTTGGTAGATTGAAACAACTACTAAACCAAAAGACAAGACTCTGGTGGAACATGACATTCATGGAGCGGTACATTCAGAAAGGCCTCATCCCAAGAGGTTTACGGGTACAACTATTCCCCTCTTTTGATATAAAGGAGGATTCCTTTAAAAAGGAATGGGAGGAGGCCTCTAGTATATGCTCCATGACTTTCATGAAACTCCTAGTTGGCCATAATGCTAGCACCTTGAAGGAAGTTGAACTGGAAATTAACATCATCCAGGGGAAACTTGTAGATTGCTTCTCTAAAGAAAAACTAGCATCTCTTAATGCAGATCTGGATAAAGATTTTTCCAAATGGGAAAAAGAGATTACGGGAACAAAAACAAGAAAATATCAGAGAGATCTATCAGACTATAAAAATGGTACTGTCTACAGATGGAAGAGGAATATAAGGAGAAAAAACAAGAGTACGGGTTCACGCTCTGGCTCCTTTTCATCCATGTCCTCAGCAGAAGAGGAGATCCCTACGGGGAGTGGTTTGAGTGACCAATTTGCAGAGAGACTTGGTATACAGACGAGATCGAAGCATCAGGGGGAAAGGAACTACCAAACAAAGAGAAAGTTGACCCCTCCACAATCAAAGGATAAAAAAAGCAAACAGGTATTGGAGGTTGTCAATTTATCTAAACACAAACTAACTGAGAATCAGATTGAGGTCTTAAGTCTTGGTCTTTCTTTCTCTCCTGATGCTGATTTCGATTTTTTTACAGTAACAAAAGACCTGCAATTATTTGCCAGGAAATTAATCCTGTGCAAACTGCATTCCAAAGATGACATGGATACTCAAGGACTAACATCTGAAGATCTTGAGCTTTTGAAAATTTTGAAGGAGCTGGAAAAGGAATCGGCCGGTACTTCATCAGGTAAATTCCCCACCTCGATATATCCACGCTCTACTGCCTTTCCTCCTTCCTCCCTTTGTCCGCAGGTTGATATCTTCATTAAACTAGTCTCAGAAGATCTCCGGAACCTTAAGAGATCGACGGTTGGTCACAATCTCCCTCTAAGACATAAAAAAGCAATTGAGGAGTTAAAATCATTAGAGGGCATTGTGATAAAACCTGCGGACAAGGGGGGTAATGTAGTAATTTGGCCCACGGACATGTACGAACGTGAGGCATTTAGGCAGTTAAGAGATCATGACACCTACACCTCCTTGTCTGGGAATCCCATAAAAGGGTTTGAGTCTGAACTGGAGGCTATTCTTGAGGCGGCCTTCCAGCGTGGTGTGATCACGAGGAAGGTATGTGAGGGTCTCCATGCCAGGTTCCCAGTAACGCCCACTTTCTATTTATTACCCAAGATACACAAAAATTCTACCTGTCCCCCGGGGCGTCCGATTGTCTCTGGCATCGGAGGGCTATGTGATAGTATTTGTAAGTTTATTGATTTTTATTTACATCCATTAGTCGAAACACTGCCCTCCTTTGTCAGAGACACCTCGGACGTCCTGAGAAGGATTAATGGTATCTCTTTGGATAGTGGTGTGTTGCTGGTGACAGTTGATGTGGAGACCCTCTATTCATGTATCCGGCACTGCGACGGTTTGGCCGCCGCAAGATGCTTCCTACGGATGAGCAATTGGGATGTTGATATGCAGAATTTGATCTTGGAATTGTTGGAGTTTATTCTTACCCACAATTACTTCTTGTTCAAGGATCGGTTCTTCCTCCAGAGGCGCGGCACTGCAATGGGCGCGGCGTGCGCCCCGTCGTACGCGAACCTCTTCTTGGGTGCGTGGGAGAGGGAGGTTCTCGGTGACGGGGCCTGCGCCGCTTCCCCAGTGCAGTGCTGGCATAGATATATTGATGACATCCTTATCTTCTGGAGGGGAACCGACCTTGAACTACAGGAGTTTATCACATCACTTAATTGCAATGATTTAAATATCAGACTCACCTATAAATGGGACCCAGTGGAGGTGGACTTCTTGGATATCAAGGTGATGATTTTGCCTGATCGTACAGTCCAGACTACCATCTTTAGAAAAGAAACCTCTGTTAACGGTCTCCTGCACGCCTCTTCTGCACATCTACCCTCTACCATCAGGGCAATACCAACAGGGCAATTCTTGCGTGCACGAAGAGTATGCTCAACGGACCAAGCCTTTGAGCAGCAAGCTCTGGACTTGAAAAGTCGGTTCAGAGAGAGGGGATACAGTCTCAGGGATATTAAACGAGGATATGGGAGAGCTAAAATTACATCTAGAGACCAACTTCTTTCCTCCAAAAAAAACATTAAACAACAAGATACCACCATTCGATTTATTACAACTTATAACAATCAATGGGAGGATATTAGAGGAATCTTTTATAAACATTGGTCAATTTTGAAAACCGACCCATCACTGAGACTGGTACTCCCTAAATTCCCTGCTTTGACAGCCCGGAAAAATCGTAATCTAAGAGACTATCTGGTGCATAGTCACTATGCTCCCAAAACCTCATTTCCTTTCAATGTTGGACCACCAAGGTGGGGATGTTTCCCTTGTGGAACATGCCTGTCATGCCGCAACATTGAAAGGACAAAAACCTTTGTATCAGCGGATGGGAAGAGGAGTTTTGAGATCAGACACTTCATTAATTGCAGCACTGAATACGTGATCTACGCAGCCGGATGCGGATGCGGGCTGACATATGTCGGATTAACATCTAGGCAATTCCGTGTCCGGGTGCGGGAGCATGTCAGGGATATAATTGCTGCAGGGGAGGTGTCTGATCTCGAGTCCCTCAAAACCATCCCACGGCATTTCAAGCTACATCATGCTTGCAACCCCTCCTCTTTGAAAGTTCGGGGAATTGATAAACTTAAATTAGGAATAAGGGGTGGCAATCATAAAAAAGCGTTGGCTAAACTTGAATGCCGCTGGATTGTTACATTGGGAACTATGGCACCATATGGCCTAAATGAGAAACTGTCTTTCGCGCCTTTTTTGTAAAGACCTATTGAAATCATTGATGCTATTCTCCGCTTCTCCTCTGTTCTTTTAATGGTGTGTTTTTCTTTGGTTTTAATTTTTGTTTTACCTTTTATTCATTGTTAGTGTACTCCTTTTCCATCTATGATTCAGAGGGATCTCTATCGATTGTGGCTTTCTCGCAACATCCAATTGGGACATATGCTATTCGGCTCGGATTACAAGCATGAAAGATGGGGACATCATCGTTGGAAAGAATCATGACAAATTTCCGTTAGATGTTTTTTGTACTATATTATACATCTTCTTTGTATTTTGTATATCTTGTGGTGGCTGTCCGGGATTTTCCTGCCGCAGACCTGGGGGGGATCGGGGTTTGCGTCATGACGGATCCCTACCTTCCGACTTTTTCCATCTTTCGGTTCTATATCGAATTTCTGGGAATTTCTGGGAACAGGACGTTACATCTGGGGGGAAGTATGAACTATGCATATTCTTAGGAAAACCATTTTTGAATCTCCTTTTTATTAGATAGGGATTGATTTATTATCTGTTTGGTGTCGTGCCTATTGCAGGCCCCGACCCTGACCTAAAAATTCCCCCCCCCCCCCCCCCCCCCATGTTGCAGCATTTGTGGGATATGTCTGGTGATACGTCACCAAGGTTGTGACAGTGTCCCTCACTTCTCCATATACTACCTATGACATGCATGAGACATACTCTTACTCAGTATCGTTGGAGACGAGTTTGCCCTTCCATCTGCTCTTTTTAATGATGGCCGCACCTGTGGCACGTATGTGCTGTGCTGTCCATTCTTTAGCCTTTTTTATATATGATGTGTCCCTAACACCTGGGAATGTTTTTCACTCCCATTTACACCATCTGCGATATATATTTAACACATTTTGATTTGATATTGCTTGTTGCGATTCTGCCCTTCATATTGCCCTTTTTAATGATGGCCGCGCTCGTGGCGCGCATGCGCTGTGCGGTCCCCTCCTGAGCCTCCTGCATGACGGCCTCCGTAACGGGATGAGGCGGGCGCAGTGTGACGACACTGATACGCCCGCGTCACTTCCGGGAATGGCCCGATGATGGACGCTCCGGACGGATCTCCGCCCCTGCATGCGGCCGTTAATGAGCGTTCGACCTACCATCTGCCTGGGGCACATATAAATAGATCCCCCTTGCCACACACCATTCGCAGTCCCTTGAAAAAGACTACGAAACGCGTTGGGGTGCGGTGGCTGTTGGTCTGACTAAGCTTCACCATGGGTAAGTAATTCTGCTCTCTGTAATAGTTGGCATGTCTTTGTCCACTTGGATTGCAATATTAACTTGTACATGCCAGGATGGAGCTCCTATGTTTGTTTCCCATGGTGACGGCTCAGACCTAAACTGCCTTTTTGCTCTGAAACCTTTCCTCTATCTTCCTGTCCTTACCTATATTTATTACCTTGGATTATTTGTTCAAGTCTCTTTTTAAAGTGGTTTTTTACATTTGAATAAAGCCTTCATTGTTATACTTGAACCTTCCTCGTTTGAATTGATTTCTCTTCAAACCTATACATTGGTCATTTATTCCCTCCTAGTTTTCTTATCCCTGGAGGTGCCTGACTTAAGCTGCTTGTCTAAGTGATCCAGCCAGACTGAAAGAGACCGGGCAGTACATGTCGCAGAAATGGCGGGCTTCAGTGCCCCTGCAGAGGCTTCCCAGGTCTTTCGCAGGAAGGCATCGGATTTACGGTTCAGAGGATCTTGCAGGAATCCCATATCCTCGAAAGGCAGCGCCGACTTTTTGGAGGATTTTGCCACGGCCACATCCACCTTTGGGACTTTGCACCATTGAGATAAGTCCGCGTCATCAAAGGGGTATCGCCGTTTCGAAGAAGATGGGAGAAACCCGCGATGATCCTGTTTCTGCCATTCCTTGCGAACAAGGGTTTTAAGGGCCTCATTAACAGGGAAAGACTTCCGCTTCTTCTGAGCGAGACCAGCAAATAGAGTATGATCAGCCGACTTGGGGGTTTTCTCTTCTGCAACTCCCATAGTTGATCGGACGGCCTTCACCAAGCCATCCATCCCATCCAATGAAAAACATGCTTTTCCAGCCTCGTCAGAAGAAGACGAGGAAGAGGCTGAAGAAGAATCACCATGGCTTTCATCCGAGTCAGAAGACTGGGGAGAATCCTGCTGGCGGTGAGTTTTCTTGTGCTTCTTAGACCCTTGAAGGGACTGAAGAGAAGCCTGAATCTCTGAATGGATTAGGTCCCGGAGATCCGGAGGGGGGACAGTAGAAGCCGGAGCCTCCCCCCTTATAGCTTGGATGCAGGGCCCACAAAGTCTTTGTTTGTAGTCTTTAGGGAGGGGACAAGCACACAGGGGGCATTCTTTATTATTAGCCTTAGCGGTGCACTTCCTAGGGGCCTGGAACAGAACCGGAAGGGTACATCAGTATAGGGGGACATTCACGAAGTTCACTCACCTATACCAGAAAAAAGAACGGATACCGGCTTTGGAGGTGGAGACGAAGGCTTCGCCAGTCAGCCCTTAGAGGATGCAGAGTCAATACGGTCCTCCTTCCTCTTACGACCCGTGGAACTCCTGGAGTCGCTGGAGTCCTTACGTCCAGCATCCCTGGACGGAGAAGGGTCCCGGGATGGGGAGGTGCGTGGACTTCCCATCATAGAAAGGAACAGAGCACATTGCCAGGAGCTCCACTCTCCATTAATAGGGAAGCCCACTTTAGTGCACCCCATGTTCACCCCGCCCCCCTCCAAGCGCTCCTGCATTTCCGGGTCACCACTGTAGCAACGAGCTCCGACGCGGCAGGCCCCGGACACGCCCTCCTCCGCGCGTACACGAGGCTGCAAAGCACGCGGTGCAGAGGGAGCGCCGGACCCACCGCGCACAGCAACTCACCGCCCAGCAGCGTTTCTTCGCGTCAGGAGGGAGGGATCCACAAGCGTTCTCCATGCCGTCCGTTCCCCCGGAAGTGCTCCCATGCACTTCCGGGTCCCTGCAGTAGCGCGCGCGCTGACACGGCAGGTCCCGGATACGCCCCCCCCCCCGCGCACACGTGCCCTGCAACCCGGAAGAAGCAGGCACTTGGCACAGAGAGGGCCTCCGGCCCCACCGCGTACAGCATACTCACCAGCGCGGTCCTGCAGGCGTCATTTCCCAGGTGGACAAAGCCGGACCAAGGGAAAGAGGACGAGGTGCACCGGAGGATGGAGTCCACGAGGGGAGCTCCACCGACCGTGCTTCCGGATCCTGAGCTCCGCCGTTCCCCTAGAGACCGCACGGACTCCACTGGACCCAGGTATGGTAGGTTCCGATCCATTCAGGACAGGAAACCAACTGATGAGGGAGGGGGACCGCCCCTTTTTATCTGTAGGTTTCCTGTCCTGAAGGGGGCGGATCCCTCTCTCGTGGGTGCTGTCGTGGCGAAAGGAAAAAAAATTCTAGTCATGATGCACTGTTGTGGTTGATCTGCTGATGACACTGTTATTGAGGTATTGTCGCCCATGAGCTCCGGAGCTCAGCAGAGAAGTGGTGGTGAAGGACCTGTGCTGGTGTCACGATTATGTGACCGTAATGGGAGGAGCTCAGCAGAGAAGTGGTGGTGAAGGACCTGTGCTGGTGTCACGATTATGTGACCGTAATGGGAGGAGCTCAGCAGAGAAGTGGTGGTGAAGGACCTGTGCTGGTGTCACGATTATGTGACCGTAATGGGAGGAGCTCAGCAGAGAAGTGGTGGTGAAGGACCTGTGCTGGTGTCACGATTATGTGACCTTAATGGGAGGAGCTCAGCAGAGAAGTGGTGGTGAAGGGCCTGTGGTGTAATATATTTCAATTCTGGAGGCGTGACTAAGTTAAAAACAAAAAAAAAAAGAATCATGCCTCATTTTGAGTGACCGTGACTGATCCCAGCAAGACCTCTGCCCCATATGACTGAAACCTAAGGTATTTGCATCCACCAAAGCATACAAGGCCTTTTTTTTTTTTTTTTAAAAGATAAATACATGAATTTGTTTTCTGTTTTAAAACCATGCTAGTGATGCAGATTGCATCATTTAAAACACACTGGGGGCAGATTAATATATAAAAAAAACTACATGGCCGGCCTTTAAGTACACTACACTAAGGAAGTATTCAGCAGATTCTCCATCTCTTCTTTGTTTGTTTTGGTTTTCTTTTTGCAGATTTAATTGAAACACTTTCTGAAGACCGAGCGCGTTTACTCGAGGAGAAGAAGAGACTTGATGAGGAAGTTTGCAAGCTAAGGAGTTTTATGTCTTCGACTCACACGGTTTCTGCTTCTGAGCCTACTGGAGCCTTAGTGCCTGAACTTTCTTATGAAGATGAAGATAGGATGGAGCCCACTTTAGAAATCAGTATGACCGCTGTGCAGTAAGTGCCGTCTCTTCTCTTGTGTTTGGCTAAACGTCTTTTTATGAATTAAAGGGGTGGTAACAGCTCATATAGAGGATATGCTCTAAACGTGACGTGAGTGCCATTTCTTGAGAATGGGGACTTGACGCACACTGCTGTCAGTAGAGAGGGGTCGTGTGGGTATTTCAACCATCTCTCCACTCAGCGGCTTACAACGAGGCTCTATTCTCAAGAAAGATGTAGGTCACACTGGTGGCACTGATTTCTACAGTACCATACATTTATAAGATATCATATACAAGCTCTGTACCAAAGACCTTACAATGAGGATGTCTGTTTCATCACTTTGTGAGAGCTTTTTTATCTCTTCACTTTAATAAATTAACTGCTTTTATTTTATAATGATGGCTATTATTTTTCATCCTTCCTTTTCTTAAGGAGTTGGCAAGGACTTAAAAAAAAAAAAAAATAAATAAAATAAATAAAACACTAAGGGTGAGAGATTTTGGCAAAGTAATAATAAAACATGTGCTTGACCTGCTGACAAGTTGACCATGCACGCATGGCTGAGGCGATCACAAGCTCATGGTCAGCAGATAGTCTTCACTGTCACAAGTCAACATGACCGGTGGGTCGACTACAGCAGAAGTGGTGAAGCGATGTGTTTCCTACCTTTTTTAGTGATTTTTTATATATATATATATATATATATTATCTCTATATAACAATTCTGAACTTGAATTTTTTAATGATAACCAGTCAGCAAAAAAACACTATTCACCTGCCGATCTAGGGGTTGTCTGCAGGTAATTATTATTTATATCATGCCTGGCAGGCTTTACTGAAAGAGTGGTATCTGGAAGAAAAGCGTTCCAGACGTAAGGGGGAAGCAATTACAGGCATCACGCACTATACAGTGAGCGCGCTGTGATCAGTCCTCCTTTGTGCACAACGTGTGTGCGAAAAACTGACAATAACTGGATGGTTCTCTTTAAGGCTGCTTTCACACATCCGTTTTTTGCTGTGCGGCACAATCTGGCTCTTTGCAGAAAAAACGCAACCGTTTTTTTTTGCCGCCGGTTGCGTTTTTTCCACATAGACTTTCAGTAGTGCCGGATTGTGCCGCATGGCCTTGCGTTCGGTCCGGTTTTTGCCGGATGCGGCATATTTAGCCCATGCGGCGGCCGGATGGAACGTTGCCTGGCACGGTTTTTTGTCCGGCGAAAAAAAACGCATCGCGCCGCATCCGGCGCTTTTTCCAATGCATGCCTACGGTTGCGCGATGCGGCAAAAACCGCATCCGGCCGCCGCATGCGGTTTTTTGCACTATGCATGCTCAGTAGTGTGCCGCAACCGGCAAAAACCGGACGGGCCGCATGTAAAAACTTATGCAAAGGATGCGTTTTTTTCGCTACATCTGTTGCATAGGTTTTAGAGCCAGATTTAGCCGCACTGCAAAAACCGGATGTGTGAAAGCAGCCTTAGATTTTGATTTTCAAAACTCAATTTCCTAGTGACCATAGCAGTCGGTCACTGCTTGTTCTATAGAAGATGGTACTGTTGCTTGCATAATTTCTAATTATAGCTATTCTCTTTGATTTGATTTCTTATCTATGATACACCTGTAACCATATTACTGCACGTTTCTTATAGTGATGTTACATTGTCAGAGGAAAAACAGAAGATTATGCTGCTAGAGAGGGTGAGTGTCCGTCTTCTTACTGTTGTATGCTTTGCTCTTCTTTTTAATATTAATCTATTTATAGGTTTATGAACCGTGTACCAGAATAAAGTTTAAGATCTTATTAGTGTATTTGTGCTGCAATAATATAAGTGAATAACATACTTCTAGTGAAAACCAAAGGGCAATTGCTCTCAGAAAACCTGTAAGACTCACTGTTATCCAAGGAGTGGTCTAGAAAGACACTTAGGCTATGTGCCCACGCTGCGTAAAATTCGCGGAATTTTCCGCAATTTGTTCGCGGAAATTCCGAAAAATCCGCAGTACAGCGAGTCCCCAGCCATTTCTATGGCATTTGGGGAGTGCTGTGCCCATGCTGCGTTTTTTTCCGCAGCGGAAATAATGCGAATTTCCTTGCGGAAAAATCTGCAGCATGTGAATTATTCCTGCGGATTTCTCCGCAGGATCCCATACTTACCTGCCTTGATAGCAGCGGTACAGACTGGAGCGCAGTGTAGCTAGGAGCAGGAAGGAGGAGGTGGGCGGGGCCTGCACGAGCTCCGGTCATGTGACAGCCGGAGCTAGTTCAGGCCCGCCCACCTTCTCCTGCACATTGCACAGATACGGCCGGAAAGTGACGTGCTGCATGATGGAGGTAAGTATGAACGCCCTGATCACTCCAGCACTTGTTCTGCATTGAGGATGCAGTGCCGAAGCCATGGTACTGTATCCTCAATGCAGGACACCGCAGCATATCCGCAGGACATTCCGCTGTACAACCGCAGCATGTAAACAGACATAAGTTGTGCTGCGGATTTCTGCCAGCTTCTGCGGAATGTCCTGCGGATATAACCGCAGGACACTCTCCCCGTGGGCACATAGCCTAACACCTTGCTATGCAAAGTATGTGGTTTTGTACAAAGCATACTAGTTTTGCTTTTCTTTCTAAGGCTGGGGCCACATGGGGATTACTGCGATCCCCTCGCATGATACTCTGCTCACGTTGGCAGTACAGCTGAGCCAAGTGTCATGCGAGTGTCCCTGCAACTGAGGTCCGATCGTGCGAGCAGACCTCAGCTGCGAGGGGCGGGCTGGCACTGAGGAGATTCATCTCCCTCTCTCCTCCGTAGCCGGCTATTGCTATTCTCGCCCTGTACTATCAGTACACCGGTGTACCGCGAGTGCAGTGCGATCTCTCTCTCGCCCCATAGACTTGAATAGGTGCGAGAGAAAGTCTCGCATTACAATCACAGCATGCTGCTATTGTTTTCTCGGTCCCATTGGGGCCGAGGAAATAATCGCTCATGTGTGCTGACACACAGGCTAATATTGGTCTTAGTGGAATGCAATGTTTTATCGCACTGCAACTTGATCCGATTTTCATGCCGTGTGTCTTAAGCCTTAGGCGGGCTTTACATGTTGCGACATCGCTAACAATTGCTAGCGATGTCCAGCGCGATAGCACCTGCCCCCATCGCACATGCGATAGTGGTGATTGCTGCTGTAGTGAACATTATCGTTACGGCAGCTTCACACACACTTACCTTATCAGCGGCGTCGCTCTGACTGCTGAACAATCCCTCCTTCAAGGGGGAGGGACGTTCGGCGTCACAGCGAAGTCACTAATTGGCCGGTCAATAGAAGCGGAGGGGCGGAGATGAGCAGGATGTAATATCCCGCCTACCTTCTCCCTTCCGCATTGCCGGTGGAGGCAGGTAAGGAGATGTTTGTCGCTTCTGCGGGTTTACACACAGCGATGTGTGGAGCTGCAGGAACGACAAACAACATTGTACACACTGAGAAGATAAAGTATAACTAATACTTTCGGCGCAGCAGGCCAACCACTCGTACTGTAGAAAAAGCAAATTCCAAGCGTTCTCTTGTTTTAAAACACACAGGATGTACTTTTAATGTGAATTATACACAATGTACGTCTTTTCTAAGTCTTCATCCAGTTTAGGCTGCCGGTAGGTTTTATTTTTTTTGCGTAAGTGCTTGATCTGCTTCACCAAAGGTATTCATTATAGCTGATCTGATATTAATGCCCCTGGGGTCTTATTTGGAGGGTAACTAAAAGACAGCGAGACCGGCTGCATATGGACAAGCCGCATCAGTGTAAGTGCTTTGTGGATTTGTACCTTTGTCACTTGCACTTCTTGAGAAGGTGAGATTCCATTCATAAATCATATTTACTGTCCTATAAGAGTACTACACAGCGCAGTCTTTTGTCCTTTTTTTTTTTTTGTTTTATTTATTTTTTTTTGTAACCTTATAAAGCAAAATGTCATCCAACCCCTTTAACCAGTTCACGACCGGTCAATTTTGCGTTTTCCGTTTTTTTTTCCGCCTTCCTTCTTCCGAGAGCCGTAACTTTTTTTATTTTTCAGTCAATCTTGCCAGCAATCTTTGCAGAACGAGTTGTACTTTTACATGCGGAACATGAGTTTTACCATGTAGTGTACTGGAAAATGGCAAAAAAAATTCCAAATGCGGGAAAAATTGCAAAAAAAAGTGCGATTGCACTATTGTTTTTTAAATATTTTATTCACGTTGTTCACTGTATGGTAAAACTAACGTGTGGGTGTGATGCCTGAGGTCGGTGCGAGTTCATAGACACCAAACATGAATAGGTTTTCTTTTATCTAAGGAGTTAAAAAAAAAAAAAAAAATTCAGAAGTTTGTTCAAAAAAGTGGCGTACGTTTTGCGCCATTTTCCGCGACCCTAGCGTTCTCATTTTTCGGGATCTATGGCTCAGTGACTGCTTATTTTTTGCATCTCTGGCTGCTATTTTTAATAGTACCATTTTTGCTCCGATGCTACATTTTATTGTCTGTTATTGAATTTTGCGCAAAATCTGCAGCAACCAAAAAACATTTTGTCGTTTGGAATTTTTTTGCTGCCATGCCGTTTATCAGATTAATTGATTTTATATTTTGATAGATCGGGCATTTCTGAACACGGCGATACGGTGTATCTTTTTTTTTTTTTTTAACCCTTTAATTTTCAATGGGGTGAATGATGGGTGATTTCAACTTTTTAGTTTTATTTTTTTTTTATTCTTCAAAACTATTTTTAAACTTTTTTTAATTTTATTTTAGTAGTACCACTAGGGAGCTATAAGGATCAGCAGTCTGATTGCTCATTCATTTCTTCTGATCCGAACAGCACCGCTCAGACCAGGAGAAATGATCATCTCTTGTAACCTGCAGTACTCAGCTGCTGGTTAAAGGACCTGAGTCATGTGAGCTACAAGAGTCATCACACGACCCTGTACTACCATGACAACCATGGGATCCACGTGACGTCCGGTGGGGGCCTGTGAGTATTCGATTACCGTGATCACCGTTAAAATGGCGCTGTCTCATCTTGACAGCGCCATTTAAGGGGTTAACAGGTACGGGTGGATAGCGATTCCACTCGTACCTGCGACGCACACATGTCAGCTGTACAAATCAGCTGACATGTGCGCGGATCCCAGTCTGCAGCCCACAGCAGCAGGTGGGGGTTAACACTATGGGGATTCTTTACTGTACGAGCAGTGAGACTATGGAACTCTCTGCCGCATGATGTTGTAATGAGTGATTCACTACTAACATTTAAGCAGAGCCTGGACGCCTTTCTTGAAAAATTTAATATTACCAGTTATGTATATTAGATTTTATGACAGGGTATTGATCCAGGGAACTAGTCTGATTGCCGTATGTGGAGTCAGGAAGGAAATTTTTTCCCCATTGGAACTTGTTTGCCACATTGGGGTTTTTTTGCCTTCCTCTGGATCAACATGTTAGGCTACGGGTTGAACTAGATGGACTTAGAGTCTCCCTTCAACCTTAAAAACTATGATACTATGATACTAAGACCGCAGGGACGTAATATTAACTTTATATTATACTCTAGCAAGGCACTACACTCTTCACCTAGTAAATTCACACTGATAACTACAAGTACATACACCGCTCGCTGACGTGATAATCAGTGGTGCTCTGTCATGATACAAAAACGTCAGTGAAAGTCTCAAGTCTCACCGCAGTTATTTCATAGCGAGCACTATATATCAAGTGAGGAGAGTATAGGCAAACAGCTACGGCCATGTCAGTAAATGTGAAACGGCTGTAACCTGTGGTTTGCATCTACTCTCCCCACCAGATTTTGATTTCTTGCTAGGATATAATAAAGAAGATCTTTCTTTGTCGCTCCATTGGGAGACCCAGACAATTGGGTGTATAGCTTCTGCCTCCGGAGGCCACACAAAGTATTACACTTTTAAAAAAGTGTAACCCCTCCCCTCTGCCTATACACCCTCCCGTGGATCATGGGCTCCTCAGTTTTATGCTTTGTGTGGAAGGAGGCACACATCCACTCATAGAAAAAAAAAAAAAAAAGATTTCTCATACATAGTATGACGGATGGAAGAAAAGAGGTCCCCTATGGGGTCCCCGGCATGCTCCCTTCTCACCCCACTATGTCGGCGGTGTTGTTAAGGTTGAGGTACCCATTGCGGGTACAAAGGTTGGAGCCACATGCCGTCTCCTTCACCAACCCTTTATGCGGCTCTGGGAGAAGTGGGAGCCTCACCGGTCATTCACCTGCTGAGACCGTGCTCCATCCGCAGCCCCTGGTGGAACCTGCTGGACCGGAGCGTTTTCATCCCCAGGGACCGGGCCCTGCACCTTCAAGGTACTCTGTGTCCCCATGGGGGGACGGTACGGGGAGAGAGGTCGCCTTTCTCCCCAGTAGCGCTGTCTGTTGTTTTTTCATCGGACTTCCGCGCCGGCCGTGCCTGCTTGTCGGGCACGGCCTTAAATTTAGTTCCCGGCTTCATCGCGGCCTAGTCGCGAAAAATCCCGCCCCCGGGCCTGCTTGTCAGGGGTAAGGGCGGGATTACCGACAGAGGGCTGGAGCATCTTTGCATGTCTCCCCTCCCCTCTCATTGACCACTATGGGGCCTCCAGATTCCCGCCTTTTGCCGGCGCCGCCCATGGCTCCACTCCCCCCTTGAGAGCTCCGGCGGCCATGTTTGGCATTCTGCCGGTGTATGCTGCAGCTGCACAGCTCTACAGCTCCGGGGGACCCGCGACAGGGAATCTGGAGGACACCAGCGGTTGGTAAGCCACACCGGTCACCCGGTGCTGGTTCCCCTAGGGTGCCGTGATATAAATATATATATTTATATATTATATATATTCGGAACGGCTGTATAACCCTTTCCCATATACCCTCAGTGGTCGCTCTCCTAAGGGACACTTATTGCTTACAGCATGTCGTCCACAAGGAGCAAAGCCCCTAAGGCACAGGTTTTTTTCGCAGCCTGTACCTCTTGTGGGGCTATGTTGCCTGCGGGATCCACCTACCCTCACTGTGATCAATGCTCGACTCCTGCCGCGCTTGCTCAGCCGGAGCCTAGGGCACTTGTGGGCCCCTCGGCTCATGTAGATCCCCCTGCTCCTCCTGAGCAGGCTGCAGGGACAGAGTCACCGTCATTGGCCTCTTTCGCTGAGAAACTCTGTCACATTCTCAATCCATTGCACAGTCTATGGACAAATGGTCATCTAAGCTCCTTGAGGCATTGCAGTCCAGACCGGGCTCTTCACAGGCCCCGGCCCCTGTTAGTTTGTCTCCTCCAGGGCCTTCTCGGTCCGCGCCGCAGCGCGCTTCCAGGATAGCCCCTAGGTCCCAGGCGGAGGACTCCTGCCCGGATCGCAGTCCCAGACTGGCTAAGCGGCCTCGCTGGGACTCTTCCCCGGCCTCCTCACGCTGCTCTGGATCTCAGCTTGAGGACTCTCAGGATGACGAGGCGGACATGGGAGCTCAGGGCTCTGACCCTGACTTCGCCCTCAACCTTGATACCCCTGAGGGGGACGCCTTAGTAAATGATATTATTTCGTCCATCAACCAGGTGTTGGATCTCTCTCCCCCACCTCCACCTGTAGAGGAGTCTGCTTCTCAGCAGGAGAAACACCAATTTCGATTCCCCAAACGTACGCGCAATACGTTCTTTGATCACTCTAACTTCAGGGACGTTGTCCAGAAGCCCAGAGCGGTCCCGGACAAGCGTTTTGCTAAAAGGCACTCTGACACGCGTTATCCCTTTCCACCTGAAGTCGTTAAGGGCTGGGCACACTCACCCAAGGTGGATCCGCCAGTCTTTAGATTGGCTGCTAGGTCCGTTGTGTCTGTTGCCGATGGCTCATCCCTGAAGGATGCCACTGACAGACAGATAGAGCTCTTGGTGAAGTCTATTTATGAGGCCACGGGCGCGTCTTTTGCCCCGGCCTTTGCGGCTGTGTGGGCTCTCCAAGCAATCTCGGCATGTCTGACTGAGATTAATGCTGTCACGCGGAATTCTGCTCCGCATGTGTCTTCCTTGACCTCTCAGTATAGAGTAAAGTCTGGCTCACTCAATACATTACTGGTGCCTCCGAGAAAAATTTAAATTAGTAGCAAAAGGTAACCCGGGCACACATTCTAGAAAAATGAAAGTCTGAAACAATGGTCTTTGAACTTCAGTTCGCTTGTTTTATTGATGCAAAGGACAAAAATATCTGACGTTTCGGCCTTCACATATAGGCCTTCCTCAGAGATGGTCTATGATACAGATTTATACAGAAAAAAAGCACACAATTAGTACATATACAAAATACATATGACATATATGTCTTATGATATGGAAAGCTCAATTGAGAAAATAATAATACTAAACTAAATGAGCTGGCATCGACAAGCATATGATCACTGATAATGGATTCTCATGGAAAATGTATACATAAAAATACAATATCACAATGCTCTTGTCACTGAAAACGTTTAATATCTAGAGAGAGGACCACCATAACTGTGATCAGAAACAGGGCTGTGGAGTCGGAGTCGGAGTCGTGGAGTCGGAGTCGGAGTCGGAGCTCATTTTGGTGGAGTCGGAGTCGGAGTCGGTATAAAATGCACCGACTCCGACTCCTAAAATATATAATAAATTGGGGACAGGAGTGCAATGCAGAATGTGCTGAATATTTTACTAAATAATAACATTTAGTATAATGCTTATATTTAAGTGAAAAATTTATTGTAGTACAATGTGAACATCAGACATTTAATTGTTTTTATGATACAATAATCAAGATATTTGGATAGAACATAAAATATTTATTGGAATACAACTTTAGAACACAAAAAACTAATAAATTGTAAATATGTAATATATATATATATATATATACACACACAGTGTATATACACACACAAGATATATATGTAATCTACTGTATATTACATAGTGTATTACATATTTACAATTTATTACAGTTTTTTGTGTTCTAAAGTTGTATTCCAATAAATATATTTTATGTTCTATCCAAATATCTTGATTATCGTATCATAAAAATTATTAAATGTCTGATGTTCACATACACATATTCATGTACTACAATAAATTTTTCACCTAACTAAGCAATATATGTCGGAGTCGGAGCCGGAGTCGGAGTCGGTGCAAGAGAATTTGAGGAGTCGGAGTCGAAGGTTTGGCTTACCGACTCCACAGCCCTGATCAGAAAGACATAAGACATACCTATATGGCTATGAAGGAAAATAATATTCGAGTAATTGCTCAAAAGGATGGAAACTTCATGATCTACACGATTGCCTAAAATAGACAAGTTAGAAAATACTAGAACCGGCTATGATGAAGAAAGAAAAAGGTAGCGTAGGGGACAAGGGGAATAGTTACCATGTGGCAGGGGAGAGAAAAAAAAGGGGTATAGGATGTGAAGAACATGGGAGAAAGAAAAAGGGGAATGAGAAGGAGAAGAGAAGAGAGACAAGTAAAGAGAAAGGACAGGAAGAGAAGAAAGAAAACAAGGGAAAAAGAAAGAGAGAAGAAGAGAAAAAAAGAGAAAAAAAGGGGGAGAGAGGCACTGTCTTCCACCACTGAAAGAAGAGTGACAACAATACCTTTGTATACATCAAAGAACCGGTAGGTCACACACAAGTGATATGGAGGTAGCTGACTGAAAAAATCAGTTTATGTAATACTATGGAAGGAAGGAAAAATTTGCAAGATATAATAGTTTGTTACTCAAGTATAGAGGGGTGAAGTGTAACTACTATAAATGTGTACAAACCTAATCAGGTAGTATGTGATAGAAGCAGGACTGCCACACTGACATGTGCCTTTCCACAAGTAACAGAACGTAGACTGGTAGCTAATGTGATCTACAGACATTTTTCTAGAATGTGTGCCCGGGTTACCTTTTGCTACTTCCTTGACCTCTCAGGCATCAGCATTTTCGTCCTACGCCATGAACGCCGTCCTGGACTCTGCTAGCCGTACGGCTGTGGCATCCGCTAACTCAGTGGCAGTCCGCAGGGCCATGTGGCTGCGCGAATGGAAAGCAGACTCTGCTTCCAAAAGGTTCTTAACTGGTTTGCCTTTTTCTGGCGAACGTTTGTTTGGCGAACGGTTGGATGAGATTATTAAGGAATCCTCGGGAAAGGACTCCTCCTTACCCCAGTCCATACCTAAGAGACCTCAGCAGAGAAAAATCCAATCAAGGTTTCGGTCCTTTCGTCCCTCCGCCAAGCCCCAATCCTCTTCGTCCAACCGGCCGGAGAAAGGCCATAGGAACTCCTATGCGTGGCGGTCCAAGACACGCCCCCCAAAAGGCCGCAGGAGGCACTGCCTCCAAGACGGCCTCCTCATGACTCTCGGCCTCATCTAGCCACATCCTCGGTCGGTGGCAGGCTCTCCCGCTTTGGCGACGCCTGGTGGCTACACGTTCAAGACCGATGGGTGAGAGACATTCTGTCTCATGGTTACAGGATAGAGTTCAGCTCTCGACCTACGGCTCGTTTTTTCAGAACCTCCCCACCCCCCGCACAGGCCGACGCACTTTTTCAGGCGGTGGACGCTCTAAAGATGGAAGGAGTTGTGATCTCCGTTCCCCTTCAGGAACGTGGTCGCGGATTTTACTCCAACTTGTTCGTGGTGCCAAAAAAGGACGGGTCATTCCGTCCCGTTCTGGACCTCAAGCTGCTCAACAGACATGTGAGAACCAGACGGTTTCGGATGGAATCTCTCAGCTCGGTCATCGCCTCGATGTCACAAGGAGACTTCCTAGCATCGATCGACATCAAGGATGCTTATCTCCATGTGCCGATCGCACCCGAACATCAACGTTTCCTGCGTTTCGCCATCGGGGACGAACACCTCCAGTTCGTCGCATTGCCCTTCGGCCTGGCGACAGCCCCACGGGTCTTCACCAAAGTCATGGCATCCGTCGTGGCGGTCCTGCACTCTCATGGGCACTCTGTGATCCCATACTTGGACGATCTCCTAGTCAGGGCCCCTTCTCGGGTGGCGTGTCAACGAAATCTTACCGTCACTCTGGCGACTCTCCAGCAGTTCGGGTGGATCATCAATTTCCCGAAATCCAAGTTGACGCCGACCCAATCACTGACTTACCTCGGTATGGAGTTTCATACCCTTCCAGCGTTAGTCAAGCTACCGCGGGACAAACAGCTTTCTCTGCAGGCGGGGGCGCAGTCACTTCTTCGGAGTCAGTCACACCCCTTAAGGTGCCTCATGCACTTCCTGGGGAAGATGGTTGCAGCTATGGAGGCAGTGCCGTTCGCGCAATTCCATCTACGGCCACTCCAATGGGACATTCTTCGCAAATGGGACAAGAGTTCGGCTTCCCTCGACAAGAACATCTCTCTTTCACTTGCAACCAAAACATCACTTCAGTGGTGGCTCCTACCCACATCTCTGTCTCGGGGAAAATCCTTCCGCCCCCCAACCTGGGCCGTGGTCACCACGGACGCGAGCCTGTCAGGTTGGGGAGCGGTTTTTCTCCACCACAGGGCTCAAGGAACCTGGACTCCAATAGAATCGTCCCTTCAGATCAATATTCTGGAGATAAGGGCAGTATATCTAGCCCTATTGGCTTTCCATCGGTGGCTGGAGAGCAGGCAGATCCGAATCCAGTCGGACAACGCCACTGCCGTCGCCTACATCAACCACCAAGGCGGCACTCGCAGTCGTCAAGCCTTCCAGGAAGTCGGGCGGATTCTGTAGTGGGTGGAAGTCACAGGCTCCACCATCTCCGCAGTTCACATCCCGGGCGTGGAAAACTGGGAAGAAGATTTTCTCAGTCGTCAGGGCATGGATGCGGGGGAATGGTCTCTTCACCCAGACGTGTTTCGAGAGATCTGTCGCCGCTGGGGAACGCCGGACGTCGATCTCATGGCGTCACGACACAACAACAAGGTCCCGGCCTTCATGGCACGGTCTCAGGATCACAGAGCTCTGGCAGCGGACGCTCTGGTCCAGGATTGGTCGCAGTTTCGACTGCCATATGTGTTTCCCCCTCTGGCGATGCTGCCCAGAGTAATACGCAAGATCCGGTCCGACTGCCGTCGCGCCATTCTCGTCGCTCCAGACTGGCCGAGGCGGTCGTGGTATCCGGATCTGTGGCATCTCACGGTGGGTCAACCGTGGGCGCTTCCAGACCGCCCAGACTTGCTGTCACAAGGGCCGTTTTTCCATCTGAATTCTGTGGCCCTCAACCTGACTGTGTGGCCATTGAGTCCTGGCTCCTAGCGTCTTCAGGGTTATTTCAGGATGTCATTGCCACCATGAGACAAGCCAGGAAGCCTACGTCCGCCAAAATCTATTACAGGTCTTGGCAAATCTTCTTATCCTGGTGCTCAGATAACGGTTTTCCTCCATGGCCGTTTGCTTTACCCACATTTCTTTCATTCCTACAATCTGGAATGGACAAGGGTTTGTCCCTCGGCTCTCTCAAGGGCCAAGTGTCGGCGCTCTCCGTGTTTTTTCAAAAGCGTCTGGCCAGGCTTCCGCAGGTCCGCACGTTCCTGCAGGGGGTTTGACACATGGTCCCACCTTACAAACGTCCGTTGGAACCTTGGCATCTTAACAGGGTTCTGACGGCTCTTCAAAAGCCGCCTTTTGAGCCGCTGCGGGATGTCTCTCTCTCCCGTCTTTCTCAGAAGGTGGCCTTCCTGGTGGCGGTCACATCACTTCGGAGAGTGTCTGAGCTTGCAGCGCTGTCATGCAAAGCCCCCTTCCTGGTTTTTCACCAGGATAAGGTGGTTCTGCGTCCTGTCCCGGAATTTCTCCCTAAGGTGGTATCCCCTTTTCATCTAAATCAGGATATGTCCTTGCCTTCCTTTTGCCCTAATCCAATTCACCAGTGTGAAAAGGATTTGCACTCTTTGGATCTAGTGAGAGCACTCCGGTTCTACGTGTCTCGCACGACGCCCCTGCGCCGTTCAGACGCGCTCTTTGTCCTTGTCGCTGGCCAGCGTAAGGGCTCTCAGGCCTCCAAGTCAACCTTGGCTCGGTGGATCAAGGAACCGATTCTCGAGGCCTACCGTTCTTCTGGGCTTCCACTTCCTTCAGGGTTGAAAGCCCATTCTACCAGAGCCGTAGGTGCGTCCTGGGCTTTGCGACACCGGGCGACGGCTCAGCAGGTGTGTCAGGCAGCTACGTGGTCTAGTCTGCACACTTTAACGAAGCACTATCAAGTGCATGCCTATGCTTCGGCAGACGCTAGTCTAGGTAGGCGAGTCCTCCAGGCGGCGGTTGCCCACCTGTAAGAGGGGGCCGTTTTCGGCTCCTTTTATTGAGGTATTCTTTTACCCACCCAGGGACTGCTCTTGGACGTCACAATTGTCTGGGTCTCCCAATGGAGCGACAAAGAAAAAGGGAATTTTGTTTACTTACCGTAAATTCCTTTTCTTCTAGCTCCTATTGGGAGACTCAGCACCCACCCCTGTGCCCTTCGGGCTGGTTGTTCTTTTGTGTACACATGTTGTTGATGTTGATTTGTTCTTATGGTTCATGGTCTTCAGTTCTCCGAACATCCTTCGGATTGAATTTACCCTAGACCAATTTATAAGTTTTCTCCTTCCTGCTTTTGCACCAAAACTGAGGAGCCCGTGATCCACGGGAGGGTGTATAGGCAGAGGGGAGGGGTTACACTTTTTTAAAAGTGTAATACTTTGTGTGGCCTCCGGAGGCAGAAGCTATACACCCAATTGTCTGGGTCTCCCAATAGGAGCTAGAAGAAAAGGAATTTACGGTAAGTAAACAAAGTTCCCTTTTTCCATGATGTGGTGAGTGCCGTCAATTTCACTTTTACTACTTGGTACTATATATTACACTGTTGATATTCGGCAAGCTGAACTTCTTCCCAGAAGTTTGCCCTGGGGTGGACAACCCCTTTAAAATGTAGCAGCCTGAATTTTTTTCTAGATCCATGCCAAAATTATTAGGTCATGCATTTAACGGTTTCTCTTTCTGTTTTTGTCTTTTTAGACATTGCAACAAAAAGAAGAGGAAAATAAGCGATTAAATCAGAGACTGGTGAGAATTAACACTTAAAAGGGCCGTGCCTTTTTTTTTGGCGGTGTAATGTGTTTACTTCGACATGATGATGATGGGGCCTAAAATTGTCACAATGTCTCCGTACATTTTACTCACATGCATGGGATACTTCTCTATATCACAAAGACAAACAGAACCGCATCATACTAAAGCGGAAGCGCATTATCAAAGCCCTTCCCAGGTATAATACCAACAACACAGGAATCCCCCTGACTTTCCTATTTCTCCTAATTTTAAAGGAAAACATTTCAGCAATGATTTGACCTCAGGTAATTACTTGTAACACACGTTCCATATTTACTAATAAGGCTAGGTTCACTTTCCGTTAAAATGTATCAGTCACAATCCGCGGCTATGGTAAACAACGGCATCCGTTTAGCGGATTCCGTTGGGTCCCATAGACTTGTATTAGTGGCGGATTGCGACGGATGTCCTTGCGTTGCATCCACTGCGCCGCGGTCAGACGTTTTTTGACTGACCGCCGGGCGGGAGCAACGCAGAATGTAACGTTTTTCTGGCCGTCAAAATTAACGCGCCGCGCAGGAATCCGTCGCCATCCGTAAAGCTTGTAATGGATGTCTATGGTGCTGGATTCCGTCATGCTCTACTGAGCATGCCCAGCAGGTTTGGCACACCCACTGGGCTGTCCCAAACACAAACGGATCATGACTGATCCGTCAAAAAACGGACGCACAGCGGATGTAACGGACGTTGCGTTAGTTGACATCTAAAAAACAACTGATCCGTTGCTGACGGACCTGACAGATTTAAAACAATGGAAATGTGAACCTAGCCTAAGACTTGCTGTGAAGGCAAAGCAGTCCAATGATTTGTGGCCAGTGCCACTAGTGCATACAGTGTTTTCTCAAGTCTGGATAGATTTGCTGTGCTTCTTTATGTATTCACAGCTTTGTCTGGTAAAATATTCATCTTTATTGTAAAAAATGTTCTGCACATAAGTGTATAATATACCTGTAGGCTATATCTACAGTTTTCAGTTCTTTCTTAGCTAGCGTGCATAGACAAGCAGCTTTGATCTCTCCTATACATAAAAACTGAACTATTCATGCTTCTTTGTTTATTTAGCACATGTTAAGATGCAACAGCAGCATGAAGCAGAATTGCCGCAGTACTGAGCTGTGTGGATGTGACTCCAGATCTGGGATAATATTAGTCACTCACTAATTGCAGTCTCATTTGTCTGACTTATTGGATCCAAAATATCAGTGTTTTCACCTGAAATGCGACATTAAACACTTTGAAAAGTCTCAAAACATTTTTGTGCAACAGAGTTGCACCTTTAGTGCTTATTTCCATCTGCGATTTTCTGATTCAAGTGCGATCTGAGAAAAAAATCGGATTGCACTCGCAGCAGTGTTAATGATGCAGTTTCATTTGTCCTGTTTATTCTCCACACGCATGCTGCGTTTTGTACTGAGTCTCAGCTTTCGTACCCCCATGCAAGCCTATGGTAGCGAGAAAAAAATCGCACTACGGATGGCATACGATGGTACATCTGATTAAATCAGCCATCAAGTGAGGAAAAACATGCGGCCTCAATGCATGAGCCCTCATCAAATGCAGGGACATGTCCGATGATGTAACTATACGTCATCGACGGGAAGCGGTTAAGTGGCTTGCGCTCCTAATGAATTCAACAAATCGTATTCCTCCATGCCCCTCGCTAAGATTGGTGAGCCCAACATCAAAACACCAGTCTAATTGAATTGAGGCCTTCGTGTTCTCTTAGGCTATGTGCGCACGTTTGCGCTCTGCACCGCACACAAAAGGTCCGCTTCAGAGCGCAGCTGAAAAGCTCCGTTCTGAAGCGCATGGTGCCTGCAGAATTCGTGCACTCTGCATGCTGCCTCTCCGTATAGACAGCATGCAAAGCGCACGAGAGAAGTGACATGTCACTTCTTAGAACGCACGCTTCAGGCAGAAGCCGAATTGCTGCGTTCTAATATGCCACGTGCGCACGTCTCATGCACAATCTTCATAGATTGTGCTGGGGACGCAGGACGCATGCAGTTACGCTGTGGTGCAGAACGCAGCGTAACTGCATGCAATACGCACACGTGCGCACATAGCCTAACTCTGCTCCTTCCTACTCGTGGCATATAATAGCAGGTGTAACCTGACTCCTCACTTTGCTGGCAGGCTCACTAGCTTGTACCAAGACCGATTTGAGCTGTTTTTTTTTTCAGCGTTTATAATGAATTGATAAGGCAGGGGTGTGAGGTGAAGTGGCTTATAAGTGAAGAAAGAAATATATCTCTGTAATGATATATTACAAAGTTTCTTCTATTCACTTGTACTATTAATATATACAGAGTTTGTTAAAAAATCAAGTCACATTTTGGTATCGGATCTCCAATGATGGTTACTTTTTTCTTTCTGGAACCCCAGGTTGTTGGAAATCTTACAATGTTTCTGACTCTTCTCATATCACACACTGCTTTTCTCTCCTTCCTGCTATCTCAGCATACTTTTTTTTTTATCATATAATCTGTTTTCAATCTTGAATCGCTTCATATTTGTGATGAAGCCTATTTTATTATAACAGCAACGCATATTTATCTTCCATTTTCTGCTGGCTAAAGGATGGAATGTAAAATATTTTGATCCTGTACTAATATGATATATTCAATTACAAGCACTTTTGACCCAGAGATGAGGTTTTTTTTTTTTTTTATTGGTGTGAAATATTCTTTGTAAATTATCCAGCAATGGATAGAAGCATTATGTTTTATACCAGTGAATCCATAACTTCTATGTTATACCAGAAAGCATTAAAAAAAGTAATATATTCCAGGCCTGTAGTACCTGTCAGGGTTTCTAAACAAATTATATGTGCTTCTAAAATAGTTCTTCATATGTAAGTAAGACAGTCTTATATGGTGACCGGGTCAAGGTATGCTACATTACTCATGTTGCTGACTGCCGTGTGTATCACACTACTCGGCATTTGCCTTTTCACAGACACATGGCTAGTGCAATGTGGGGTAAAAGAATGCAAAAACTACATTAACCAGCAAGAATGAAAATTATCACTTTCCATAGATTATATGGAACAGTAGGCTAGTAATTTTAATTCCACATTGGATAGTCCTTTTTTTGGGAAGCCTAGACATTAGAACGTTTTTTCCACTGTGAATTTTGTCACAAATCCTCTCCTATTATTACTTAACAATCTACAAATAAGAAACTAATAAGTATAGAGGTTTTCCTAGCGTCTTAATGTATCAAGTCCCTACTATATAAGGGGAACTTTCCAGCCCCATAAATGTTTTCACAAATAGCGGGCAGTCATATAAAATAACAATAGATGGAAAACTTGCCTTACAGTTCCCACGACTAAGCCAACCATCCCCTACACTTGGGAAATTTTGGGTCCCATGCCGTATCGTGTTGCTATCATAGATTGAAATCCAAGTCATCTGCAACTACAGCCTGTCTACATTTTTCTATTTTTTGTTTATTAAGGCTGTGACAACTCAGATTTTTTTTATTTGTAGCACTATTAAGTTAAGTTTACCTGTTGTAAACCAGCTGCTGCCAATGCAGTCCATTGAATTGCATGCAGTCTTCAGGATAGCAAGCATCTTTTGCTTAATAGTTAAAATAAATCAATAACACTCTGAAAAATCTAAGTTTGTCCTAGGCCTTACAGCCAAATTGTGGCTCTAAAATATTCATACGTCGGCAAGTTGACTGATCACTCGTCCCATCAGCCTAAGGCATTTTTAATTAGAGCTGGTTCTTGCCTGCCCTTATGTCTAGGCTTTCAGCCCAGGTTGAGGCATAAAAGGTTAGATTCCCAACAAAGGGATACACCTTGTCGCTGGCTGTTAAGCTGTCATGAATCGGCCAATTTGTGTTGTATCTTGATTTTTTTTTAACATATATTCTTTAACAGTAATTTAGTTCTAAATTCATCTACTCAATGTTTGCATATTATAGTATTTCAGTGCAGCTGTATTTTCTTGGTTATACCTTTTTAATGGGGGTGGGAGAGCAGTGGAGACGTGAGGAGCAGAGGGAGAAAACAAGCTAAGAAAAATTGTACTGAGCTTTCTAGCAAGTCTTTTATCTCACCACAGAGCTGGATTCATCGGACAGTAGTGCCATTTAATTTCATCCATGCTGCTACTGTATTTGTGCTAAGTAAGGAATGAAGAGCAGGACTCCCTCTCTGTGCTGTGCTCTGTATGGGAGATATCATAGCGGAGAAAAAAACTGGTGAAATGGCAGGCTAATAGTCATACTACATGCAGGAATACTGTTATTCCTAATACACACAGAAAGGACAGCTCATTCTGAAAGTCCCTGGTAACCATTGTTACCCTTGAAGTATCCCGCTACCCTGCATGTTCCTAAAATGCTTACAACAGATTATATACAGTCTTGTAGGATCAGGTCAAAATGCCTCTCTCAGACTTAACAAATTACTACTGGGCCAGGACCTTGGTCCAACTGAATATCTGATGGATCCTGTACAGTATAGCAGATGCATAAATATTGAGCAGGATCTCTTTGGCTACCCATTGGTCTCACGTATGGAAACTTAAGATACCCCCCTCTCCAATTATTTATCTGGTCTCCCAGTCTGATTATGCAAATTGTGATGTGGAAGCAATCTATGTCAACGTCAGGATCAGACTGTTCAGCATTTCCAACCTTCTTTGCATCGATGTTTGGTTTCTCCTTAAGTAGGGTTTCTTATAAGCTTAGTCGTGCAACTTGAGTTTTCTTTCAATCCCGCAAATGGTATCTGTTTTTGCTTTAAGGAGAAATAAATATGTCACTGCTGCTGTCAAAACATATTTGTGGTCTTGACCTCTTGTAGAAATGTACTGATCTCTGTTCCCATGATCTTCTTTTAAAAAAAAAAAAAAAAAAAGCCTGTTGGTCACATTGATTCATGAGTTATTATATAAAGCAGCACACGCCTGATATTGAACATTATAGAGATGGAGGGGAAATATTATTCACAGTACTGTGCCCATGTCATGTCAGCTCTAATTATTATTATTAAGTTTAATGCTTTTATTTTTTCAATATTCCATATCACGATCTATATTAAAAAAAATCCAAAATGTAGCAATTTTCTCACTAACAACTAAGCCTTATACTAGACTCAGGCTTTTTATTCTGTACAGATGACTTTTTACCAGCCTCATTATCTTCACAGACAGGATTTCAATGAAAGGTAGCACCTCTGTACACAGTAACTGATATACGATCCACCATTCACAATAGCCTTTGCACAAATTAGATTGTGCTCAGATAAAACTTCCATACAAACAAATTGGGTCTATTTCTGCTAATGTTGAAGTGAAGAACAGGAACAAGGAGCCTAACATAAGAGTTTGCTGAGAATAGAAAAAAAATAACTAAATACATGTGTGGTCAATATAAAGAACTGGCACATGACTTATTTCTTCCAAAGACAATACTAAGGACCAGGGGGCACTCACTGCGAGTGGAAGAAAAGCGATTCCGACAGCTAAATAGGAAAGGGTTCTTTACAGTTAGAGCGGTCAGACTGTGGAATGTACTACCACAAGAGGTAGTAATGGCAGATACTATAACAGCTTTTAAAAAAGAGCTGGATGATTTCCTCAGTACACACAACATTGTTGGTTATAAATGATTTAAGGCTGCTTTACACGTAGCAACATCACTCAAGCAATCTCGTTGGGGTCACAGAATTTGTGACGCACATCTGGTCGCTTTAGTGATGCCGTTGCGTGTGACACCTTTGAGCGATTTTGCATCGTTTCAAAAACGTGCAAAATCGCTCATCGGTGACATGGGGGTCCATTCTCTAATATCGTTGCTGCAGCAGTAAAGAAGTTGTTCCTCGTTCCTGCGGCAGCACACATCGCTCCGTGTGACACCGCAGGAACGAGGAACCTCATCTTAACTGCGTCCTGCCAGCAATGAGGAAGGAAGGAGGTGGGCAGGATGTTCATCCCGCTCATCTCCGCCCCTCCGTTTCGATTGGGCGGTGGTTCAGTGACGCAGCCGTGACGTCGCTGTGACGCTGAACGAACCCCTCCTTAGAATGAAGGCAGTTCGCCAGTCACAGCGACGTCGCAGGGTAGGTAAGTACGTGTGATGGGTCTGGACGATGTTGTGCCCCACGGGCAGCGATTTGCCCATGTCGCACAACCGATGAGGGCGGGTACCCACGCTAGCGATATCGGTCACGATATCGCAGCGTGTAAAGCGGCTTTTAGTGACCAAATGTAGAACTGGTGGAGGAAGGTTGAACTAGATGGACCTAGGTCTTTTTTCAACCTAAGTAACTATGTAAAGGAATTGACCTAAAATCCTAAATACGTTTAATTAGCAAATCACAATAGTTTTTTCTAAGGATGTAATCGATATAGAATTGAAATGGCCGCTGTCCTTTTACACTGACGAGACATGAGCCTGTGAGCATGTGCAGCAGGAAGCTCCGGCACTGTGACCTGGAGACACTGATATTGTTATTCGGAAAGGCAGGGCACACAGAATTTTAAGTGGCCTCTTCTTCTCAGCACCTCTGTATCTCCAGAAGTATTAGCGAGACACCTCTTCCTACAGATGAATGGAGAGGGTGGAGGTTCCAACTGCACAGGCTCCTATCCTAACATTTTGGTACAGGTCTCTGTCAGTTTAAAAGAGACAGTGGCCATTTTCATTTTATAGGGATTCCCACCCTAGACATTTCATTTGGTTAATATTTTCTATTCCCGGTGAACCTCCTTATAGCGTAACCCTCATTTCTTTATCGTTCCTTTGGGAGACCCAGACCATGGGTGTTTAGCTTCTGCCTCCGGAGGACACACAAAGTACTACACTTAAAAGTGTAGCTCCTCCCTCTGAGCTTATACACCCCCTGGTAGCCAGTCCTAGCCAGTTTATTGCTTTGTGTCAGGAGGCATACATGCACACATGCATTCTCATCTGATTTGTTTGACTTTTGGAAAGAGTTTGAAGAAAAGCGGGTCCATGTCTGGACTCCCAGCATGTCCCTTCTCACCCCACTGTGTCGGCGGTGTTGTTAAGGTTGATTTACAAGGCTGCAGCCTTACATGCCGCCCTCCTTCACCATCCCTTCTGGGCTCTGGCTTGAAGTGGGAGCCAGCACGGTCTCCATGCCTGGCAGGAGTCCGGTCTCCATCCACAGCCCCTTGAGGATTCTGTTGGACCGGAGCACTCATCCCCAGGGACATGGCCCTGCGTCTCAGCAGCTAAGTACCTGAGACGTTTATGTTGGGGGACCCGGTTCTTTATTGTAAGGGGAGAGTATGCTGTATGTGATGGTTTTAACTTTTCCGGCGGATTCTCTAGCTTTTGCCTGAGAACCGCGCCGATGGTGTCTGCTTGTCGGCCTCGCCGCTTAAAGGAGTTGTCCGACATTAGCTTAACAAAAATTTTTGAGTTTATCTGTGCTGTATTGTCATATAAATCACACCTACATTATTTTCTGTTTTCTAACTTTTGTTCCTCTTGAATTATACCTTTATTCTCTGCAGCTTCTTGTTTACATTCAGATCCAGCAAACATGACCACTTCCTGTGCAAAACCTCAGTCAGAGCTGTCACAGCCCCTCCCCAGTGTCCAACCCCTCCCCAGTGTCCAGCCTCGCCCCCTGCCCGCCCCCTGCACACACAGTCCCTGTCAGTATATTCTTCCCCAGCACCTGACCTGGTATCACTACAGCATTGCAAATAACAGCCTCACATCGGGGTCTGCACCGCACACATATGTCTCTGCACACGCATGGCTCTGCACCGTACACATGGCTCTGCACCGTACACATGGCTCTGCACCGTACACATGGCTCTGCACCGTACACATGGCTCTGCACCGTACACATGGCTCTGCACCGTACACATGGCTCTGCACACGCATGGCTCTGCACCGTACACATGGCTCTGCACCGTACACATGGCTCTGCACCGTACACATGGCTCTGCACACGCATGGCTCTGCACCGTACACATGGCTCTGCACTGTACACATGGCTCTGCACACGCATGGCTCTGCACCGTACACATGGCTCTGCACCGTACACATGGCTCTGCACCGTACACATGGCTCTGCACCGTACACACATGGCTCTGCACCGTACACATGGCTCTGCACACGCATGGCTCTGCACCGTACACATGGCTCTGCACCGTACACATGGCTCTGCACATGCATGGCTCTGCACCGTACACATGGCTCTGCACCGTACACATGGCTCTGCACCGTACACATGGCTCTGCACATGCATGGCTCTGCACCGTACACATGGCTCTGCACCATACACACATGGCTCTGCACCGTACACATGGCTCTGCACACGCATGGCTCTGCACTGTACACGCACACACATGGCTCTGCACACGCACACACATGGCTTTGCACCGTACACATGGCTCTGCACACGCATGGCTCTGCACTGTACACGCACACACATGGCTCTGCACACGCACACACATGGCTTTGCACCGTACACATGGCTCTGCACACGCATGGCTCTGCACTGTACATGCACACACATGGCTCTGCACCGTACACACATGGCTCTGCACTGTACACATGGCTCTGCACCGTACACATGGCTCTGCACATGCATGGCTCTGCACCGTACACACATGGCTCTGCACCGTACACACATGGCTCTGCACACGCATGGCTCTGCACTGTACACGCACACACATGGCTCTGCACACGCACACACATGGCTTTGCACCGTACACATGGCTCTGCACACGCATGGCTCTGCATTGTACACGCACACACATGGCTCTGCACATGCATGGCTCTGCACCGTACACATGGCTCTGCACCGTACACACATGGCTCTGCACCGTACACATGGCTCTGCACACGCATGGCTCTGCACTGTACACGCACACACATGGCTTTGCACCGTACACATGGCTCTGCACACGCATGGCTCTGCACTGTACACGCACACACATGGCTCTGCACACGCACACACATGGCTTTGCACCGTACACATGGCTCTGCACACGCATGGCTCTGCACTGTACACGCACACACATGGCTCTGCACCGTACACACATGGCTCTGCACCGTACACATGGCTCTGCACCGTACACACATGGCTCTGCACCGTACACATGGCTCTGCACACGCATGGCTCTGCACCGTACACATGGCTCTGCACCGTACACATGGCTCTGCACACACATGGCTCTGCACCGTACACACATGGCTCTGCACCGTACACATGGCTCTGCACACGCATGGCTCTGCACCGTACACATGGCTCTGCACCGTACACATGGCTCTGCACCGTACACATGGCTCTGCACCGTACACACATGGCTCTGCACCGTACACATGGCTCTGCACCGTACACATGGCTCTGCACATGCATGGCTCTGCACCGCACACGCATGGCTCTGCACTGTACACGCACACACATGGCTCTGCACACACATGGCTCTGCAACCCCCCCATCCCCATCGGGAACACATGTGGAGTACATACTCACCCGTCCTCGGTCCCCGCCGCTCCTGCACGTTCGTCCGCTGTCTGTGCTCTCTTCAGCACAGTAGTGACGTCACCGCTGTGCTGCAGAGCGCACAGACAGCGGGAGGGACAGTGACTTCTCATCAGCACATTCAAATGTACCGGCATCGGTGATCTGTGATGCCGGTACATTTGAATGTGCGATCCTGGGCAGGGGGACCGGTGCTGGAGCTGACACTACGGCAGCTGCCGCCAGGCCCCGCCCCCAAATCACGGACCCCACAGCAGTGCAGGGGGAGGTTACTGGAGGTGCAGGGGAATGTGTGGGAGGGTGCAGGGAAGGGGGGCGGTGACTCCTCACACTGTAGTCGCCCAGCAGGGAGGTGACATGCTGCTCCACATTTGCATGTCAACATGGCCCTGCCCATGTAGACGTGCAAAGACCGGAAGCAGCAAAATCGCGGCAGGAGCGGTCACATGACCGCTCTGAGCCGGGGGTAGGGGGCTGACAGCGGGGCAGGTAAGTGGTCTCTATCTACTTACCTGCCCCAATGTAGCCCAATAGGGAAATAAAAAAAAAAAGTCAAAGAAGCCGGATAACCCCTTTAAATTTAGGCCCCGGCTTCGCCGGAGGCCTAGTTTCATTTTCCTGCCCTCGCATGTCACTCATGCAGAGTGACAGGTTCGGCTCCTCCCGGCGGCCGTTCTACACAGGGGAGGGACACTCCCCACTGCTGGGGCGTCCCTCCTTCCCTGCAGGTCTCTATAGTCCTCTAGTTCCCGCTCTTTTATAGGAACGCCCCCTAGTCATTTCTCAGGCAGAGTTCACTCTGCTCTAGGACATCCTGCATTCTGCATCTCTGCTGAGGTGCTGAGACTGGGGTACCGGGCTTCGGGATCTGGAGGGCACACAACACCGCGCTCAGCGGTCTGGTAAGCCACAGCCGGTCTCCGGTTGTGGACCTCTGTATACCAGCAGCATGTCTCACACAAGGAGCAAGGCTCCAAAGCTTTATTCTGCATGCACTGCATGTAAGCTCCTGCTGCCTGAGCCGAGCATTTATCCACACTGTGATGGTTGCTCTAACTTGGTGGTGCCACAGCCTGGAGTCTCACCCCCAGTGGTCTCTCAGGCTGCTGCTGCACCTGTGATTGAACCCCCGGCCTGGGTAGAGTCCTTTTCTAGGTCCATATCCCAGTCATTTGCTGAGTCCATGGGACTTTTGTCCAGGACTTTGATGAATATGCATCAGCCCCCCTCACAGGGTGCCTCTAATACTCTTGACAGAGGACTCCTATCCTCTGACCTCCGTCCATCAGAGCTCACGGAGGATTCATCATCTGATCCCAGACCCCGTCCTTCTAAGAGAAGGCGCAGGGTTTCCTCCCCCTCCCCATCCCACGGCTCTGTCTCAAGAGCTGACTCTCAAGATGAGGAGGATGCCCTCACTGGGGGCTCGGAGGCTATGTATCCCATCGATTTCTCTGAGGGTGACTCAGATCTTAGTGATTTGATTGCTTCTATTAATTCTGTGCTGGATCTCAATCCGCCAGTGTCAGAGGAGCAACTCTCTTTGGCAGAAAAACATCAGTTTACCTCGCCTAAGAGAGTGAAGAGTGTGTTCTTTAACCACTCCAGTTTTCAGACCGCTGTGACCAAACCCAGGGCCTGCCCTGACAAACGCTTTCCAAAGCGTGGTTCTGATGACCGGTTTCCATTTCCACCTGAGGTGGTCAAGGAGTGGTTTCACTCCCCAAAGGTAGACCCTCCGGTGTCTAGGCTATCAGCCCGGACCGTTGTGTCGGTGGCTGACTGCACCTCACTTAAGGATTCCACTGACCGTCAGATTGACCTTCTGGCCAAATCTGTGTATGAAGCTGCGGGGGCCGCGTTTTCCCCGTCTTTTGCAGCAGTGTGGGCTCTCAAAGCCATCTCTGCTTCTCTAGAGGAGATGCATTCCCTCACCAAGGAATCTATGCCTGAGATGGTTACCTTAACTGCTCAGGCTTCAGCCTTTTCATCTTATGCCATGTCTGCCATGCTAGAGGCTGCTCACCGCACTGCGGTGTCTTCAGCTAATTCTCTTGTTATCCGCAGGATTTTGTGGCTTCGAGAGTGGAAGGCAGATGCTTCTTCCAAGAAGTTTCTTGCTGGGCTCCCTTTTGCTGGTTCACGGCTGTTTGGTGAACAGCTGGATGAAATCATTAAAGAAGCTACTGGCGGGAAGAGTACTTCCATGCCACAAACCAAGACCAGGAAACCCGCCCAGGGTAGAAATCAATCGAGGTTTCGTTCCTTTCGTTCCTCCAACTGGTCATCCTCTAAGCCTTCCGCCTCGTCCGCTAACTCAGCCAAGGATCAGAAATCAACTGGCGCCCAAAAGCGCGTCCGCAGAAGACCGCAGGAGGTTCTGCCACTAAGGCAGCTTCCTCATGACTCTCGGCCCGCTCCAGCCACGTCCTTAGTCGGTGGCAGGCTCTCCCACTTTGGCGACGCTTGGTTAAAGCAAGTCTCCGATCAGTGGGTGAGAGACATCATATCTCACGGCTACAGGATAGAATTCTCTTCCAGCCCTCCAAACAGATTTTTTCTCTCTACTCCCCCCTGCTCCAAGGCCGCCGCCTTCTCGCAGGCCGTGGCGTCCTTGCAGGCAAACGGAGTGATTGTCCCAGTTCCCACTCAGGAACGGTTCAGAGGTTTTTACTCAAATCTCTTCCTAGTTCCAAAAAAGGATGGTACCTTCCGGCCCATCCTGGATCTCAAGCTTCTCAACAAGCATGTCCGGGTGCGGCATTTTCGCATGGAGTCTCTGCGATCAGTCATTGCCTCTATGACCCAAGGGGAGTTCCTGGCGTCCATCGACATCAGAGATGCCTATCTACATGTGCCAATCGCAGTGTCACATCAGTGTTGGTTACGTTTTGCGATAGGAGAGGATCATTTCCAATTCGTGGCTCTCCCCTTTGGGTTAGCCACGGCCCCTCGGGTGTTCACCAAGGTCATGGCGGCAGTGATTGCGGTCCTGCACCTCCAGGGGTTAGCAGTGCTTCCTTATCTGGATGACCTTCTGGTCAAGGGTACATCCAGCGCAGACTGTCAGCGGAGTGTTTCGCTCACTCTCACCACCCTAGCCCAATTCGGGTGGATTGTCAATCTTCCCAAATCCACTCTGACTCTGACCCAGAGTCTCACGTACCTAGGGATGCAGTTCGAGACTTTGCCGGCACTTCTGAAGTTGCCCTTAATCAAACAGCAGTCTCTCCGGCTAGCGGTGCGCTCTCTCCTGAGGCCCCGCCGTTATTCCCTCAGGCGCCTGATGCAGGTGCTGGGTCAAATGGTGGCCTCCATGGAGGCGGTTCCCTTTGCCCAGTTCCATCTGCGTCCTCTGCAGCTGGACATTCTCCGCTGTTGGGACAAGCAGCCTTCCTCCTTACAGAGGTTAGTGGCTCTGTCGCCACGGACCAGGAGCTCTCTTCAGTGGTGGCTTCGACCCCTCTCCCTGTCCCAAGGGCGCTCCTTCCTGACTCCGTCCTGGGTGATTCTCACCACGGATGCCAGCCTTTCCGGCTGGGGAGCGGTACATCTCCACCACAGAGCACAGGGCACTTGGACTCTGTCCGAGTCAGCCCTTTCAATCAATGTGCTGGAAACCAGAGCTGTGTGTCTCCTAGCCTTTCACCACCTGTTGGCGGGCAGGCATATTCGTGTCCAGTCAGACAACGCGACAGCGGTTGCCTACATCAATCACCAAGGCGGGACACGCAGCTGCCTGGCAATGTTGGAGGTCCAACGCATTCTTCAATGGGCGGAGGACTCCAAGTCCACCATATCCGCAGTCCACATCCCTGGCGTAGAAAACTGGGAGGCAGATTATCTCAGCCGTCAATCCGTGGACGGTGGCGAGTGGTCCCTGCACCCGGCAGTGTTTCAGTCAATCTGCCGCAAGTGGGGCACTCCGGACGTGGACCTAATGGCATCCCGTCACAACAACAAGGTTCCGGTTTACGTGGCTCGCTCCCACGATCCTCAGGCCTTCGCCGCGGACGCTCTTGTTCAAGACTAGTCCCAGTTTCGTCTGTCCTACGTGTTTCCCCCTCTAGCTCTCTTGCCCAGAGTCCTGCGCAAGATCAGAATGGAGGGCCGTCGAGTCATCCTCATTGCACCGGACTGGCCCAGGCGAGCTTGGTATCCGGACCTGCTCCAACTGTCCGTGGAGATGCCGTGGCATCTTCCGGACCGTCCAGACCTGCTCTCGCAAGGTCCGTTTTTCCGCCCGAATTCTGCGGCACTCAAATTGATGGCGTGGCTCTTGAGTCCTGGATTTTGACGGCTTCTGGTATTCCTCCTGAAGTCATCTCCACTATGACTCGGGCCCGTAAGTCTTCCTCTGTCAAGATCTATCACAGGACTTGGAAAATTTTCCTGTCCTGGTGTCGCTCTTCCGGCCATTCTCCTTGGCCATTCTCGTTGCCGACCCTTCTGTCTTTTTTACAGTCCGGTCTGCAGCTAGGACTGTCCCTCATCTCTCTCAAGGGACAAGTCTCAGCTCTATCAGTGCTGTTCCAGCGGCGTCTCGCCCGGCTGGCTCAGGTCCGCACCTTCATGCAAGGTGCGTCTCACATCATTCCGCCTTATCGGCAGCCCTTGGATCCCTGGGACCTTTTAACTTGGTCCTCACGGTATTGCAGAAACCCCCTGTCGAGCCCCTTAGGGAGGTTTCTTTGTATCGTCTTTCTCAAAAGGTGGCCTTTCTAGTTGCCATAACTTCTCTCAGGAGAGTCTCTGATTTGGCTGCGCTCTCCTCGGAGTCACCTTTTTTGTTTTTTCACCAAGACAAGGTAGTTCTCTGTCCGACCACGGACTTTCTTCCTAAGGTGGTCTCTCCCTTCCACCTTAACCAGGATATTTCCTTGCCTTCTTTCTGTCCAGCCCCTGTTCATCGCTTTGAGAAAGCGCTGCATGCTCTAGATCTGGTGCGTGCTCTCCGGATTTATGTGTCTCGCACCGCTGCGCTTAGGCGGTGCACCTCTCTTTTTGTGCTAACCACAGGGCGGCGCAAGGGTCTCTCTGCTTCTAAGCCGACCTTGGCCCGTTGGATTAGATCGACCATTTCGGACGCCTACCAGAGTACTCAGGTGCCTCCCCCGCCGGGGATCAAAGCACACTCGACCAGAGCTGTCGGTGTTTCTTGGGCTTTTAGGCACCAGGCTACGGCTCAACAAGTCTGTCAGGCTGCCACTTGGACTAGCCTGCATACCTTTTAGAAGCCACTACCAAGTGCATGCTCATGCTTCGGCAGATGCGAGCTTGGGCAGACGCATCCTTCAGGCGGCTGTCGCCCACTTGTGAAGTTAGGCTCCGCCTACTTCTTAGTTTTTCTGTTTATTCACACCCAGGGACAGCTTTGGAACGTCTCATGGTATGGGTCTCCCAAAGGAACGATAAAGAAAAAGAGAATTTTGTTGCTTACAGTAAATTCTTTTTCTTATAGTTCCGTATTGGGAGACCCAGCTCCCTCCCTGTTGCCTGTTGGCAATTTTCTTGTTCCGTGTGTTATCACCGGCTGTTGTCGTGGACAGAGTCTCCGGTTGTTCCGGTTCTTACTCGGTTCTACTTGTGGGTGGCTATTCTCCTTCAGCTTTTGCACTAAACTGGCTAGGACTGGCTACCAGGGGGTGTATAAGCTCAGAGGGAGGAGCTACACTTTTAAGTGTAGTACTTTGTGTGTCCTCCGGAGGCAGAAGCTAAACACCCATGGTATGGGTCTCCCAATACGGAACTATAAGAAAAAGAATTTACGGTAAGTAACAAAATTCTCTTTTTTAATTTTGATAAATTAATAGTACACATAAAATAGGAAATATTGTAATATATTCTATCAGACAAATTTGCTTCTTCCTCCTCCAGAATTGAACTGTCATTATCAAAATTCTCAATTCTAAGGTAAAATTTGTGTTCAGTGAAGACTTTCCCATTACTGAGAGTGGAGAGGACAGGTGTTACTGATGAGATTCTATACCGAAGGGAGGAGCTAGACTCAGAGCTCCGCCCTCTCTTCCCTTTTCCTGTCGTCCTAGATTCTCGTCAGCACCAACTGCCATCTCCTATTTTACTAATAGGAAAGTCGTCACTGAATACAGATTTTAAGTCACAATTGAGAATTTTGATAACTGATCAATTCTGGCAGAGAAACATGGAAATTTTTCCGATAAGATATACAGTATAAAAGTTGCTTATTTTCATTTATATATTTATTTATGAAATAAAAATTAAACCAATGCTTATGCTTTAAGACTAGAGGCCATTGTGAAAATTGCAGGATTTATTTTTTTTTTTTTTAAAACTAGTGATATAATGACATTCTGATGCATCCCTTTCATTTAACAATATATACAGTTTCTTGATTCTATAAATAAGCACATAATACTGCAATCTGTGTATGCTCCATTGTCTTACGAAATTGCCCCACATGTTGTGAAGATCAGATGTAGTCTGACTTAAGTATAAATAGCAATCTTTGCACTTTAGATGACCTAAGGGAAAAAAATAAAACCTGAAATTGTTAGTCACTTTAAATTAAAAGTAAAGCTCCTTATTATTATTATTATTATTATTATTATTATTATTATTATATATTTAAATCTAATATTTGACTTTTCCTTATTTAAGATGTCGCAGAGCATGTCTTCAGTTTCTTCAAGGCATTCTGAGAAAATCGCAATTCGAGAGTAAGTCTTTCAAAAAGTGCCTGCATCTTTCACGTCTGTTTGCGTGTGTGTGTCTGTGTGTATATGTGCATGTATGTATATAATGTAATCATAATATATATTGCAGTGATGACCGAAAGTGTTGGCACCCTTGAAAATGTTTCAGAAAGTGAAGTATTTCTCTCTCAAAATTATTGCTATTACATATTTTGTCATATACATATTTGTTTCGTATGTTTTCAATAATCACAAAAAAATCATAGATTAAAAAGGGAACTTGGACACACACAATCCCAAAAATGGTCTGGACAAAATTGTTGGCAGCTTTCCAAAATTGTGGGTAAACAACTTAGTTTCAAGCATGTGATGCTCGTTCAAGCTCACCTGTGGCAAGTAACAGGTATGGGCAATATCAAAATCACACATGAAATCCGATAAAAAGGGGAGAATTTGACTCAATCTTTGCATTGTGCGTCTGTGTGTGTCACACTAAGCATGGAGAACAGAAAGAGGAGAAGAGAACTAACTGAGGACTTGAGAACCAAAATTTTTGAAAAATATAAACAATCTCAAGGTTACAAGTCCATTTCCAGAGATCTTATTGTTTCTTTGTCCATGATGCGCAACATAACCAAGAAGTTTTCAACCCATGGCACTGTAGCTAATCTCCCTGGATGTGGACAGCAGAGAAAAAAAATTATAAAAAGTTGCAACTCAGGATATCCATCAACATTTAAATGAAATGCTATGAAAGGAGACCGAGGAGAAACCCACAGCTGACACAGAGACCTAAAAAAGATGGACTGCAGTTTGGAGCTTTTTAGTAAAGAATATGATTCTACTGTTTGCTGAAAATTGAATGAGGCCTAAAAAGAAAGGAACACAGTACCTACAGTCAAATATGGTGGAGGCTCAGATATGTTTTCGGGTTTTTTTCTGCCTCTGGCATGGAGTGCCTTCATTGTATGCAAAGCATCATGAAATCTGAAGATCACCAAAGGATTTTGGGTCACACTAGAATACCCAGTGTCAGAAAGCTTGATTTGCGTTTTAGGTCATGGGCCTTCCACAGTTCAAGACGCACCCAGAAGTGTATGGAAACAAAGCGCTGAGATGTTAAAATTGCTGTTAGGAGAAGGCACTCTTTAAATATGAGAGACCCGAAGCAGTTTGCAAAAGAGTGGTCCAAAATTCCAATTGATAAGTGTAATTGCTGATGGCTATAGGAAGCGATTGATTCCAGTTATGTATTTCAAAGGGTGTGCAACCAAAGATTAAGTTGAGACCGTCGACCATTTTGTCCATCCCATTTTCTAATTTGCCCCTTTTTTTTTTTGTACACAGAAAAGAAATAAACATGTATAACAAAAGGTGCAATTGCAATAATGTTGGAGAAATACTTCACTTTCTGGGGAAAAAAAAAAAATGTATATATAATATTAGTATAGCGTTAGAAAAACTACGTATGTTAAAATACTCAATTTCTACTGCCATTTTGAATATACAATCATTGTCCTGCTCGGGAAACGCAGTGTGAGATCTTTTTACTTCTTCTGAACTACGCTCCGGTCGGTCTCCTGTGATTTCTGACTTGCCCACAGTTCCAGTGTTTTAAGCAAGTTGCCGGAAGTCACAGCTCAATCCACATCTATAAGAGCCTCGTTTTGGCTCTTACAGAGATGTGTTGAGAGCTACTTCTAACTTAAGGCCAGTAAAAAGCCATGGGAACAATATGGCACCACAGGATAAGAGCAAAGCTGAAAAGAGGTGAAGCTGGCGGGAGTGAGTATAATACAGGGGACTTAGATTTAAAGCGCCACTCTAGTACTCTAGAAATTAAAAAAAAGAAAAACACCACGCTGCAGCATTCTACCATTGTGCTTCTGCAGAGCATTCATAAGTCCTTTATCTAGCTGAGTGATCTGCAGAATGTTACAAATTCGTTCTAGTGAATTTGTTCTGGTGGCTCCCTCCCTTTCTCAATGTTAGGGCTCATTCACACGTCCATTTTTCGTTTTACAAGAAAAACTGATTATTTTGATTAGAGAGTGTGGTCCAAGTGTCATCAGTTTTTCCCGTACATGGAATGGAAAAACGTTTTGGGTTTTTTTTTTCTTTCTCCAACTGTCCATGAAAATTGGACCAAACTTGGATGTTATCCAAGTGCAGTCCAATTTCTCCATGGAACCATGGGCTTTCATTGCATATTTTGATCCAAGCGTCAGTATATGTGACCTTCACAGGCAGCATTGTATATGAAATTACATCTAGGACAGAGAAAAATTGCACTAATAGAGGTGTCCTCTTGTATATATGGGTCCACCAAACCATCATCTAGGACACATTCTTCTAAATATTCAACTCTCAGCAAACCGCTCATAAGAGCACATGTAAAAGCAAAGACTACTAAGATACAACCTGTCTTACTGCAAAAGAAGTCTGGATTGGAATAAGTGTGGCACAGACAAATGCAAAGTGAATGAATGAAGAAGCCACATCCCCTATCAGCCTGCATATCGGCTTCAGAAAGAAACCGCTCCTGGAACTCAAGAAACTTGGAGTGTGTTTCAGATGATGTTGTTCTCCTGTATGCTTTACTAAAGACTGTAAAATTACTATTAAGTGTTTAACGTGTGACTGTGAGGACTATGTATATGCGCTTTATCCATCCCAGCCTAGCTCTGCGTAGCTTGCACCTTTTCCCACCACAAAGCATGGCAGGGAGAATGCACATCAAGCAGCAAGTCCTGCCACGTACCTTCTTCATGGTTCAAGTCTGCAGAGAAGGCCTTTAGGACAAGTCCTGTGTGAAGATATATCTGGTGACCGTACAGTATATCTCAAGGGTGAGCCAGGGAAAAACATAAAAGGTGTACGCCATCCTGGATGATCAGCAGAACTGATCTTTTGTAAGGTCAGAACTCTTTGATCTGTTCACGTTAAAGGGAGTTACGTACCTTTACACCTTGGGAACTTGAAATGATGCTCTATTTGCCCATCACTTTGATATAGGCAGGGTAATCCTAAGCAATGTTTGCTTTGACAGTATGAAAAGGCGTACCATGATTTCCTCATATAAAACTCTTATCTTGCCAAATGGTCGCAGCACTTATATTTAGTCATGCCCACATCATTACTGGGTGAAGAAGAACCTGAGTAACCGTAATAAACCCCTTAACTACTGAACGGACCCCGAACACTGACATCTCAGGGAATATGTTATTACTGTTCAGGTCCAGCCACCCGAATTAAAAAAAAAAAAAAAAAAAAGGAAAGAAACTAAATGAGGATTAAACAGGACAATTATACTTACCAAGTTTCCGCACAACTGTCACACTGCTTCCGGGTCTGCTCATTAAAGAATATTCACTGCTTCCTCCACTTACAATCACTGACACCGTCTGATTTGTTGCAGTCAGACTGCCGGTCTCTGTGATTGGCCTCACACTAGCTCCCCAAAGTGGAGTGTAAAAATAAATAAATAATTGGAAAAATGGCAAAGGGTCCCCTGTAATTTTGATGCCCAGCACAGATAAAGCAGACAGCTGGAGGCTGCAGCCTCCAGCTGTGTGCATTATCTTGGCTGTTCATCAAAATACAGGTCACAGCAGAACTGCAGACCGCACACAAAATCAGCTCACCACAGACCACACCAAGAAGAACACAAGCCACGTACATCACAGGAGACCGGTGAGCTGATTTTGATTTCTATTTTTTTTTTTTTTTTATTTTGATTTCAAATAAAGTATTTTTTTGGTGTGTGTTTTTCTTTTCACTTACAGATTAGTAATGGGGGCATCTCTCATAGACTCTCCCCATTACTAATTAGGGCTTAGTGGCAGCTGTGAGGGTTTATTAACCCCCTTATCACCCTGATTGCCACCACATCTATTGGATGCGACAATTCCTCGCGGCTGCAGGCTTCTATTTTTAGGCTGGATAGGGGGGCAATAACAATAACAATGAGTCTCTCCAGCCTGAGAATGCCTGTCCCCAGCTGCCAGCTTTATATGGCTGGGTATCAAAATTAAGTGAAGGGGGGGAACCGCAAGCTGTTGGTTTTATTTTTTATTTATTTATTTATTTTTTTTAAAAAAGAAAAAGCCGCATGATATCAATTTTTTAATTCATTTATTTTTACACCAATATAGACACTCACACAGTGTTTGATTGCAACCATTCAGACACTCTGTCATACAGGTTGGGTATGTGCTCTGACCAGGGCTGTGGAGTCGGAGTCGGAGTCGTGGAGTCGGAGTCGGAGCTCATTTTGGTGGAGTCGGAGTCGGAGTCGGTATAAAATGCACCGACTCCGACTCCTAAAATATATAATAAATTGGGGACAGGAGTGCAATGCAGAATGTGCTGAATATTTTACTAAATAACAACATTTAGTATAATGCTTATATTTAAGTGAAAAATTTATTGTAGTACAATGTGAACATCAGACATTTAATTGTTTTTATGATACAATAATCAAGATATTTGGATAGAACATAAAATATTTATTGGAATACAACTTTAGAACACAAAAAAACTAATAAATTGTAAATATGTAATATATATAATATATATATATATACAGTGTATATACACACACACAAGATATATATGTAATCTACTGTATATTACATAGTGTATTACATATTTACAATTTATTACAGTTTTTTGTGTTCTAAAGTTGTATTCCAATAAATATATTTTATGTTCTATCCAAATATCTTGATTATTATATCATAAAAATTATTAAATGTCTGATGTTCACATACACATATTCATGTACTACAATAAATTTTTCACCTAACTAAGCAATATATGTAGGAGTCGGAGCCGGAGCCGGAGTCGGAGCCGGAGTCGGAGCCGGAGTCGGAGCCGGAGTCGGAGCCGGAGTCGGAGCCGGAGCCGGAGCCGGAGTCGGAGCCGGAGCCGGAGTCGGAGTCGGAGCCGGAGCCGGAGTCGGAGCCGGAGCCGGAGTCGGAGCCGGAGCCGGAGTCGGAGTCGGAGCCGGAGTCGGAGTCGGTGCAAGAGAATTTGAGGAGTCGGAGTCGAAGGTTTGGCTTACCGACTCCACAGCCCTGGCTCTGACTGCAACCAATCACAGATGCGGGACTGCTGGTGGGAAGCAGTGAATATCCATGAGATTAATGAGCGACCGTGCGGGAGACTGGTAAGTATAACGTGCCTGCTTTATTCTTTTTTTTTTTTAATTTATTTAATTACCCGGGTGGCCGGATCCGGATAATTACTTGGAGTTCACTGAGAACTTCAGGTCCGGGATCGGTGTACGGTACTAGGTAATCCGCGCAGATCCGGACTTTTACAGTCTGGGTCCGCCCATCACTAACCATTACTTCTCCCTCTCTGAAATACAATCCTGGGATTCTAGTGGATTGCCATGGCAGCCAAGAGCCCACTGAACACTTCACAAGTGCCATCTAGGTATAACTGTGAAGCCTGGCGATAGGAAAATGCCATTTTAGCTGTACACTGTAATACAATGATGTTGCAGTGTATAGAAAAAGTGATCAGACAATCATTAAGTGGATTAAAAAATAAAGTACCATATTTTTCGGATTACAAGATGCACTTTTCCTCCCACAAATTTGGGAGGAAAATGAGGGGTGCGTTTTATAATCCGCATGTAGCTTACCGGAGGGTGATGGAGAATGATGACAGGAGGCAGGGGCGATGCTGTGGGTGCTGTGCTGCTGGAGTTGTGTGGCGGGTGCTGCTGTGGGCGGACGGCGCTGCTATGTGCTGCGAGTTGTTAGGCAGGGGCCATCCGGAAGACATCGGCAGTGCGGGATTCAAATAATGGTGCCCAGAGTCAGCGCGTGCACAAATGCTCGTGCTCGCGGCTTAAGATCTCATCTGCACACAAGCCGCCTCCAAACCATTGATGTCCCAGCAGCGCACTTAAGGAAAAGGGCACCCGGAAGTAGCTTGTGCACAGATGAGATCTCAGCTTGTCATTAAGCTGATAACTCAGTCTGCGCATGCGCCGACTCCGGTCGCCATTTCTTTGAAGCCAGCACCACCGACCTGGATGTTTGCTCTGCCTCACAGCACCGCTGAGCATCTGGGTCACCCACAGCATCACCCTGCTCCACGACCGCCCCTGCCTCCTGTGACCCCCGCTCCACTGCCGCCAACCCCACCCCCCAGGTAAGACATAACCGAATTAGAAGACGGATCCCATTTTTTTTTCTTTAAATGTGGGGTGGGTCTGGTAATTCGATGCGTCTTATAAGACAAAAATATGGTAAAAGAAAATCTTTTCTTTATCGTTCCTTTGGGAGACCCAGACCATGGGTGTTTAGCTTCTGCCTCCGGAGGACACACAAAGTACTACACTTAAAAGTGTAGCTCCTCCCTCTGAGCTTATACACACCCTGGTAGCCAGTCCTAGCCAGTTTATTGCTTTGTGTCAGGAGGCATACATCCACACATTCATTCTCATCTGATTGTTTGACTTTTGGAAAGAGTTTGAAGAAAAGAGGGTCCATGTCTGGACTCCCGGCATGTCCCTTCTCACCCCACTGTGTCGGCGGTGTTGTTAAGGTTGATTTACAAGGCTGAAGCCTTACATGCCGCGCTCCTTCACCATCCCTTCTGGGCTCTGGCTTGAAGTGGGAGCCAGCACGGTCTCCATGCCTGGCAGGAGTCCAGTCTCCATCCACAGCCCCTTGAGGATTCTGTTGGACCGGAGCACTCATCCCCAGGGACATGGCCCTGCGTCTCAGCAGCTAAGTACCTGAGACGTTTATGTTGGGGGTCCGGGTTCTTTATTGTAAGGGGAGAGTATGCTGTATGTGATTGTTTTTAACTTTTCCGGCGGGTTCTCCAGCTTTTGCCAGAGAACCGCGCCGATGGTGCCTGCTTGTCGGCCTCGCCGCTTAAATTTAGGCCCCGGCTTCGCCGGAGGCCTAGTTACGTTTTCCTGCCCTCGCATGCCACTCATGCAGAGGGACAGGTTCGGCTCCTCCCGGCGGCCGTTCTACACAGAGGAGGGACACTCCCCACTGCTGGGGCGTCCCTCCTTCCCGGCAGGTCTCTATAGCCCTCCAGTTCCCGCTCTTTTATAGGAACGCCCCTAGTCCCGCCCCCTCTCTTCGCTCCGGCGGCCATTTCTCAGGCAGAGTGCACTCTGCTCTGGGACATCCTGCATTCTGCATCTCTGCTGAGGTGCTGCGCTCTGGGGGACCGGGCTTCGGGATCTGGAGGGCACACAACAGCGGTCTGGTAAGCCACAGCCGGTCTCCGGTTGTGGACCTCTGTATATTCTCCCTGGGGTTCATTCTCTGCAAAGCCCGCACTCCAGCAGCATGTCTGCATGCACTGCATGTAAGCTCCTGTTGCCTGAGCCGAGCATTTATCCACACTGTGATGGTTGCTCTAACTTGGCGGTGCCACAGCCTGGAGTCTCACCCCCAGTGGTCTCTCAGGCTGCTGCTGCACCTGTGATTGAACCCCCGGCCTGGGTAGAGTCCTTTTCTAGGTCCATATCCCAGTCATTTGCTGAGTCCATGGGACTTTTGTCCAGGACTTTGATGAATATGCATCAGCCCCCTCACAGGGTGCCTCTAATACTCTTGACAGAGGACTCCTATCCTCTGACCTCCGTCCATCAGAGCTCACGGAGGATTCATCATCTGATCCCAGACCCTGTCCTTCTAAGAGAAGGCGCAGGGTTTCCTCCCCCTCCCCATCCCACGGCTCTGTCTCAAGAGCTGACTCTCAAGATGAGGAGGATGCCCTCACTGGGGACTCGGAGGCTATGTATCCCATCGATTTCTCTGAGGGTGACTCAGATCTTAGTGATTTGATTGCTTCTATTAATTCTGTGCTGGATCTCAATCCGCCAGTGTCAGAGGAGCAACTCTCTTTGGCAGAAAAACATCAGTTTACCTCGCCTAAGAGAGTGAAGAGTGTGTTCTTTAACCACTCCAGTTTTCAGACCGCTGTGACCAAACCCAGGGCCTGCCCTGACAAACGCTTTCCAAAGCGTGGTTCTTATGACCGGTTTCCATTTCCACCTGAGGTGGTCAAGGAGTGGTCTCACTCCCCAAAGGTAGACCCTCCGGTGTCTAGGCTATCAGCCCGGACCGTTGTGTCGGTGGCTGACGGCACCTCACTTAAGGATTCCACTGACCGTCAGATTGACCTTCTGGCCAAATCTGTGTATGAAGCTGCGGGGGCCGCGGTTTCCCCGTCTTTTGCAGCAGTGTTGGCTCTCAAAGCCATCTCTGCTTCTCTAGAGGAGATGCATTCCCTCACCAAGGAATCTATGCCTGAGATGGTTACCTTAACTGCTCAGGCTTCAGCCTTTTCATCTTATGCCATGTCTGCCATGCTAGAGGCTGCTCACCGCACTGCGGTGGCTTCAGCTAATTCTCTTGTTATCCGCAGGATTTTGTGGCTTCGAGAGTGGAAGGCAGATGCTTCTTCCAAGAAGTTTCTTGCTGGGCTCCCTTTTGCTGGTTCACGGCTGTTTGGTGAACAGCTGGATGAAATCATTAAAGAAGCTACTGGCGGGAAGAGTACTTCCATGCCACAAACCAAGACCAGGAAACCCGCCCAGGGTAGGAATCAATCGAGGTTTCGTTCCTTTCGTTCCTCCAACTGGTCATCCTCTAAGCCTTCCGCCTCGTCCGCTAACTCAGCCAAGGATCAGAAATCCAACTGGCGCCCAAAAGCGCGTCCGCAGAAGACCACAGGAGGTTCTGCCACTAAGGCAGCTTCCTCATGACTCTCGGCCCGCTCCAGCCACGTCCTTAGTCGGTGGCAGGCTCTCCCACTTTGGCGACGCTTGGTTAAAGCAAGTCTCCGATCAGTGGGTGAGAGACATCATATCTCACGGCTACAGGATAGAATTCTCTTCCAGCCCTCCAAACAGATTTTTTTCTCTCTACTCCCCCCTGCTCCAAGGCCGCCGCCTTCTCGCAGGCCGTGGCGTCCTTGCAGGCAAACTGAGTGATTGTCCCAGTTCCCGCTCAGGAACGGTTCAGAGGTTTTTACTCAAATCTCTTCCTAGTTCCAAAACAGGATGGTACCTTCCGGCCCATCCTGGATCTCAAGCTTCTCAACAAGCATGTCCGGGTGCGGCATTTTCGCATGGAGTCTCTGCGATCAGTCATTGCCTCAATGACCCAAGGGGAGTTCCTGGCGTCCATAGAAATCAGAGATGCCTATCTACATGTGCCAATCGCAGTGTCACATCAGTGTTGGTTACGTTTTGCGATAGGAGAGGATCATTTCCAATACGTGGCTCTCCCCTTCGGGTTAGCCACGGCCCCTCGGGTATTCACCAAGGTCATAGCGGCAGTGATTGCGGTCCTGCACCTCCAGGGGTTAGCAGTGCTTCCTTATCTGGACGACCTTCTGGTCAAGGGTCCATCCAGCGCAGACTGTCAGCGGAGTGTTTTGCTCACTCTCGCCACCCTAGCCCAATTCGGGTGGATTGTCAATCTTCCCAAATCCACTCTGACTCCGACCCAGAGTCTCACGTACCTAGGGATGCAGTTCGAGACTTTGCCGGCACTTGTGAAGTTGCCCTTAATCAAACAGCAGTCTCTCCGGCTAGCGGTGCGCTCTCTCCTGAGGCCCCGCCGTTATTCCCTCAGGCGCCTGATGCAGGTGCTGGGTCAAATGGTGGCTTCCATGGAGGTGGTTCCCTTTGCCCAGTTCCATCTGCGTCCTCTGCAGCTGGACATTCTCTGCTGTTGGGACAAGTGGCCTTCCTCCTTACAGAGGTTAGTGGCTCTGTCGCCACGGACCAGGAGCTCTCTTCAGTGGTGGCTTCGACCCCTCTCCCTGTCCCAAGGGCGCTCCTTCCTGGCTCCGTCCTGGGTGATTCTCACCACGGATGCCAGCCTATCCGACTGGGGAGCGGTACATCTCCACCACAGAGCTCAGGGCACTTGGACTCCGTCCGAGTCAGCCCTTTCAATCAATGTGCTGGAAACCAGAGATGTGCTTCTAGCTCTCCTAGCCTTTCACCACCTGTTGGCGGGCAGGCACATTCGAGTCCAGTCAGACAACGCGACAGCGGTTGCCTACATCAATCACCAAGGCGGGACACGCAGCTGCCTGGCAATGTTGGAGGTCCACCGCATTCTTCAATGGGCGGAGGACTCCAAGTCCACCATATCCGCAGTCCACCATATCCGCAGTCTACATCCCTGGCGTAGAAAACTGGGAGGCAGATTATCTCAGCCGTCAATCCGTGGACGGTGGCGAGTGGTCCCTGCACCCGGCAGTGTTTCAGTCAATCTGCCGCAAGTGGGGCACTCTGGACGTGGACCTAATGGCATCCCGTCGCAACAACAAGGTTCCGGTTTACGTGGCTCGCTCCCACGATCCTCAGGCCTTTGCCGCGGACCCTCTGGGTCAAGACTGGTCCCAGTTTCGTCTGTCCTACGTGTTTCCCCCTCTAGCTCTCTTGCCCAGAGTGCTGCGCAAGATCAGAATGGAGGGCCGTCGAGTCATCCTCATTGCACCGGACTGGCCCAGGCGAGCTTGGTATCTGGACCTGCTCCAACTGTCCGTGGAGATGCCGTGGCATCTTCCGGACCGTCCAGACCTGCTCTCGCAAGGTCCGTTTTTCCGCCCGAATTCTGCGGCACTCAAATTGATGGCGTGGCTCTTGAGTCCTGGATTTTGACGGCTTCTGGTATTCCTCCTGACGTCATCTCCACTATGACTCGGGCCCGTAAGTCTTCCTCCGTCAAGATCTATCACAGGACTTGGAAATTTTTCCTGTCCTGGTGTCGCTCTTCCGGCCATTCTCCTTGGCCATTCTCGTTGCCGACCCTTCTGTCTTTTTTACAGTCCGGTCTGCAGCTAGGACTGTCCCTCAACTCTCTCAAGGGACAAGTCTCAGCTCTATCAGTGCTCTTCCAGCGGCGTCTCGCCCGGCTGGCTCAGATCCGCACCTTCATGCAAGGTGCGTCTCACATCATTCCGTTTTATCGGCGGCCCTTGGATCCCTGGGACCTTAACTTGGTCCTCATGGTATTGCAGAAACCCCCTTTTGAGCCCATTAGGGAGGTTTCTTTGTATCGTCTTTCTCAAAAGGTGGCCTTTCTAGTTGCCATAACTTCTCTCAGGAGAGTCTCTGATTTGGCTGCGCTCTCCTCGGAGTCACCTTTTTTGGTTTTTCACCAAGACAAGGTAGTTCTCCGTCCGACCCCAGACTTTCTTCCTAAGGTGGTCTCTCCCTTCCACCTGAACCAGGATATTTCCTTGCCTTCCTTCTGTCCGGCCCCTGTTCATCGCTTTGAGAAAGCGCTGCATACTCTAGATCTGGTGCGTGCTCTCCGGATATAGGCTATGTGTCCACGGTAGAATGTACCTGCGGATTTTTCTGCATGAAAATCCGCGACTTTCGCGGCAAATCCGTACCTTTTGTTTGCCGCGAATTTACCGCGGATTCCCCCCACCCCCCATTCTATAGCCAAAATCCGGATCAAAATCCGCAACAATAATTGACATGTTGCAGATTTTTCCGGATCAAAATCCGCCGCGGAAAAATCCGCAGCATGGACACAGCATTTCCAAAATGCCATTGAAATGGCTGGGAAGTGCCGCTGCTGCAGATTTTCGGAAAATCCGCGGCTTTTCCGCGAGAAATCCGCGCATTTTCCGCAGCATGAACACATAGCCATATGTGGCTTGCACCGCTGCGCTTAGGCGGTGCACCTCTCTTTTTGTGCTAACCACAGGGCGGCGCAAGGGTCTGTCTGCTTCTAAGCCGACCTTGGCCCATTGGATTAGATCGACCATTTCGGACGCCTACCAGAGTACTCAGGTGCCTCCCCCGCCGGGGATCAAAGCACACTCGACCAGAGCTGTCGGTGCCTCTTGGGCTTTTAGGCACCAGGCTACGGTTCAACAAGTCTGTCAGGCTGCCACTTGGACTAGCCTGCATACCTTTTCGAAGCACTACCAAGTGCATGCTCATGCTTCGGCAGATGCGAGCTTGGGCAGACGCATTCTTCAGGCGGCTGTCGCCCACTTGTGAAGTTAGGCTCTGCCTACTTCTTAGTTTTTTCTGTTTATTCCCACCCAGGGACAGCTTTGGAACGTCCCATGGTCTGGGTCTCCCAAAGGAACGATAAAGAAAAAGAGAATTTTGTTACTTACCGTAAATTCTTTTTCTTATAGTTCCGTATTGGGAGACCCAGCTCCCTCCCTGTTGCCTGTTGGCAATTTTCTTGTTCCGTGTGTTATCACCGGCTGTTGTCGTGGACAGAGTCTCCGGTTGTTCCGGTTCTTACTCGGTTCTACTTGTGGGTGGCTATTCTCCTTCAGCTTTTGCACTAAACTGGCTAGGACTGGCTACCAGGGGGTGTATAAGCTCAGAGGGAGGAGCTACACTTTTAAGTGTAGTACTTTGTGTGTCCTCCGGAGGCAGAAGCTAAACACCCATGGTCTGGATCTCCCAATACGGAACTATAAGAAAAAGAATTTACGGTAAGTAACAAAATTCTCTTTTTTCCCCCTTTAAAAATAAAAGAAAACATACTTGGTATTGCCAGGTCTGTAAAAATGTCATCATGTCATTGTTGGTCTTTGTGGTCATTTCTTAGGTATTTGTGTACAGTAAAAGCTGTAAAGAGGAACAAGTGTAAGTGCCAGAATTGTGTAATTGAGGTCCACCAAAAAATGCAATAAGTAACAATGAAAATGTTATATCTACCCCGAAATTTAAATTGTACCAATCCATCATGGACTCGCCATATAAAAAGTAAGACCTCACACAGGTCCCTCAATGGGAAAGTGCAAACCTTATGAGTTTCGTAAAATAGCGACACAAACCATATTGTATATTCTTAAAAAATGTTTTTACAAGTATCAGAATTTTTTTCACTTGTGAAATAAAGCAAAATAATTAAGTTTGATATTTTTGTAATTGAACTGACCCAAACAAACAGATGTGCTCCTTGATAACAGGGCCCCAGGAAGCCAACAGATTGTAATAAGTTTCTCTATATGTAGAGAAGCATAAATGGCCAAAATATACTGTATTCTGTAGTTTTTAAGATGTAATATCAGTGTAAAAAAAAAAAGTTATCCCATCTCCATTAATCTACAGCATACATACATTATGTATTCACTGTCTCATAATTGTTAGTTTTTTCACGTTTCTGGCCCCACTGCTCTTTGTTGAGGTAGCTTGTACATTAGCCATATAACAGAATGACAGCATAACATTAAAAGCAAGTATATACAGTTATGTCTTGCGTTTCTATTCTATAAATAGTCATTAAAGTGCCTGCAGAAGATGAAGTTTTTATTAGAAGACATACATGGCATTTACAATGGAGACCATCATACAATTCCTGAAATATGTGCACATGAGCGATATTAGCGACCTTGCTTTAAGATTTAATGTTGTTTGCACGTTAGAAAAAGTGCAACCCTATATTGTTATATGAGGACTAAGCTTTACTGTTCCAACCTTCACACTGTGGTTTGTGCACTTTGCTGTGCGTTATTTTATTGGAGATCTTAATAAGAATCAAAACTAAAGATACTCGATTTCCTTAATAAAGCAATAAAATATTTAATGAAATTTGTGGCAAATGTATTATATTCTTTAGTTATTCATAAAAAGATAAATGCGTATGTTACGCCAAATTTGCAATTAGCAAATTTTCAAGTTAACTTTTCTTCAGATAACTGTCATTTTAATTATATAACAACGGCAAGGCAATATCCAGCAATGACGTGAGCAATCCAGGGTGTTAAAATGTCTTCACTTTATTCATGAATCCATAAAAATACAATGGTCCAAGCAACTCAGAACAGCAAATTAGCGCAGGAAATTAACGCAGACAGGACTACGCGTTTCGGCGGTTGTTTTCCGCCTTCTTCACGGTCCAAAATCTGTTCATGAATTAAGTGAAGAAATTTTTAACAGCACCCTGGATTGCTCACGTCATTGCTGGATATTGCCTTGCCCTTGTTCACATTGACGTGGATGGACTCCCAGTCCTGATCCGGGCATAACGGAGTTAACCAGATCAGCTGAGGTTCCAGCATTCCACTACCATTTTATATTCTCATGAGGAACATAGAAGTGATCTATTGCAAATAACCTTTTTTAGAGATTACATTCACCTGTTTTATGCTTGAGTGTGCTATCTTGTCGATTCCTTCTGTTTTTTTCCTTCCCCGTTCACTGAGTGAACAAGGACCCAGTGCCTGAAACATGTATGAGTGACACAGAGCTATCATGGATTTTTAAAAGATTTTGTAATAAATTGAAAGTTTTATATACTTTGGAGACATAATTTTTCCTTATTCTGTATGGGGTTGATACCAGCTGCGTAATGTCACCTGACATCAAGCATAGAGGTTATGATGTCATGGCGTCTATCAGATACCAGACATCACTAACCCAGTCAGTAGTAAAATAAATATAGACGACAAAAAAAGTTTTATTTGAAAAAAACACTCCCCAACACATTCCCTCTTTCACCAATTTATTGAAAAGAAAAAAAAATCTGGGTCCGGCGTAATCCAATAACTGGGTCACACGACGATCCATACTCACTGTTCCAGTCAATGAAGAACAGAATGTTCCCCATTGGCTGGGAGAGCAGTGCAGTGACCCGAGCTAACATCATTAAGTCAGGCCAGGTCACAGCAGGTCATGAGGATAGCTAGGTACATTACCTGTGGTGATGACGTCCGCTGAACTCGTGACGTCAGCGCTTGTCCCTGAGCTTCAATGACTGCTGCGTTGTCACGTGAAGTATCGCGTGAGCCCATGACGTCACTGCTAGTTTGTCTCGGGCCGCTCGCGAGAATTAAGGTGATATTGCTGCGGGCATGGAGCTCAGTAATGAGTACAGCGGATTTCATCACCGCAGGTAATGAACTGTGCTAACCTGATGTCGGCGCTAGTCATCCCAGCAGCTGCTGACACACTGCTGTGCGAGCAGCTGCAGGGCTGGCGGGGGAGTGGGACACAGACTGCAAAGGCACTGATAGACGAAAAACAAACGGAAGTGCTTCCTTGTGGCTTCTGGGGATTTTGCGGACCCATTGACTTGTATTGCGTCAATATTGATAACAGAATACCTTTTTTGTTCTTTTGTTTTTAGCTAAATAATGTGTAGAGATAAAATGCTGTGCACAGGTTGTGCTAGTAATAGTTGTACTTGTGAGTATCTAACCATTACAACAACCACGGCTGAGTCGTTATACCATATGTAATGAAATTCAGAGAAGTCCCAACACTTAAGATATAAAACTTGTCTTTATTCAGCAAGTTCTAGAAGGATGCATTTTAGCCCATCCAAAGCTTCTATCAACAATCGGTTTTGATAAAATCTTTGCATGGGCTGAAAAGCGTTGTTCTTGAACTTCCAGAATAAAGACGTTTTGCATAGTGAATGCCGGGATGTCTCTGAATTTCATCCGAACAATTAGTTGAACAAAAACTATGTAATGTGAGGACCTTAAAATTGTGAGCCCTTTTAAAGAGAATTTGTCACCAGGTTTTGATACCCATATCAGAGACGTTTAAAGTAGGGGAAGACACCCTGATTCCTGCACTCTGTCACGTTTGGTTTTTTTTCTGACGTTTTAATAAAACATTGTTTTATCTGCTGCTCTAATAGTCCTCTCACTATTGAATTCCTGCTTTGTAATCCTAGATGTTCACACATTTTGGCTATCCCTGACCCCATCACTAATTGGCAGCTATGCACAGTTTAGGCAGAAATATCAATCAGTGTTGGGCGTGGGTTAAGCATAGCTCATTACTAGACTAAAGCTGGGTTTACACACTGCAACATCGCAAAGGACATCGCTGTAACGTCACCGGTTTTGTGACGCAATAGCGACCTCCCTAAGTCTCTGTTAAGTCTCTGGTGAGCGTTCAAACAGGCAAACCTGGACAACAACTCAACAGCGATCCGGACCTGCAGAGCGACCTAGCTGGTTGTTGGGGACGTTGATAAGCAGCCTTTTGAAAGGGAAGTTGCTAACAAAGTCGCTGCAAAGTCTTCACACACTGAAACTTCATGCTTCACAGCGGGAAACAAAGGACCTAGGAATGGTCCTGAACGATTTGTAACGATTACAACTTCACAGCAGGGGCCGGGTCGCTGATAGGTTTCACACACTGCAACATCGCAAACAACATCGCTATTGCGTCACAAAACCGGTGACGTTACAGCGATGTCGTTTGAGATGTTGCAGTGTGTAAACCCAGCTTAAGAGCTGCTGATGATAAACGAGTGATTTATCACAGTAAGAAACCTAGGAAGTCACACAGTGAGAAAATCTGGGTCCGTGTCCTTTTATTATGGTGCCATAAAATTGGGACGTTTACACCTGTGAGTAGCATTAATTTTCCTAAGCTGTCTATGTGGGCATGCACATCATAGAAAGTTGAGTAAAATGATACATTTATATCTTTGATCCAGTGTTTTTTTTCTAACGAAATCCACATTTTTCTTAATATGTAAATGAGCTTTTAAGATCTATGAGCCGGACACAAGATCTCCTGGAGAATCTACCTCGAGAGCTTATTTTAAATAGGGTGTTAGCAGTGTGATGCATATAGATCAGCAGAGCAGACTGTCAGTCATTACATGTCTTACACTATTAATGCCCTCTTTCTTTTCAAATAAGCTGTGGAGGCAAATTCTCGGGGGAGATCAAACAGATCATTTACATGTGAATTTACTCAACATCTGATCACCGATATCAACGTATTATTTTCTTTAACTTTTTAAGACCTGCATGCCCATATAGATGGCTTACCAGGGTAGAACCTACTGCCAGATTCTCTGTAAATGTAACTACTTGCACATTTTGTGATTTATCCTGATCTTCAAGCACCTACATTTTTACTAACTCAGAGTTGCCCTATTCTTGCAGTTTCCCTTGCATGACAATCGAGTGGTAATGTGTTATTCTCATATTGTCATCTTGTCATCCACTGGTTCCTTTCCTATTTCCTTACCTTGATGGCTGAGCGTCCACTTGATAGACTAACTATATGATTGAATGTACCAGTGCTACTGAAGCTAAGGCATTATTTTTTTTTTGGTACAAGCTTTCATTTATCAGTTACCTGAAGTATGAAAATGCTCATATCATTAAATATGATGGAAAACATATCTCCTTTGTTCATCTGTTAACAGCTTCCAGGTTGGGGATTTGGTTCTTATTATATTGGATGAACGTCACGACAATTATGTATTATTCACAGTCAGCCCAACGCTGTATTTCTTGCATTCGGAATCTCTTTCGGCATTAGATCTTAAGCCAGGTGAGTGTGGTAAGTGTCACCCAGAAGTATTTTAGCTCCATTAAGCCTGTTATTTATTTTCATTATATTTTATGGAATTATGTCTGTTACACAAGGAACAGTATTGTAACAACATTTTCAGGAACTTTGGAAATTAAGCCTATAAGTTGGATAACATTATTTATGATGATTTTTTTTTTATAAAGTTTTTTTTCCTGAGACAAGCATATCACCTGTGTTATAATCTAAGTTGTGCTGTATACATTCAGAAATACAAATACACGTGTAGACTTGGCCTGGAGAATCAAAGCATTAGCTTAAGGCCGGGGCCGTTCGGGGGACTAATGTGATCTTTGCATGACACTCGGCTCACGCTGGCAGCACAGCGGGAGCCGAGTGTCATGCGAGTGTCACTGCAACTGAGGTCTGATCATGCGATCAGATCTCAGCTGCGCCGGGCGGGCCGGTACTGCGGAGTGGAGGGAGGGATTTATCTCACCCTCTCCTCCGTAGCTGGCTATTGCCATTCTCGCCCTGCACTCGCGGTACACTGCTGATGCTAAAATTAGGCAAAATATTGTATGTGCAATTATAGTAGTGCAGTGAGAATGGTGTGTGTTTCCTAAATGGTGGACAACTCTCCAGATCAGCCAAGATTATAGCTTCTTAATGCATCATGTCCTGCTATTGGGTTATGACACACATCTGTGCCCCTCTCCAAAATAGTCATGTTTACACATCAGCAAACAGTAAAATATAGTGATGTGTGAGAAATGTCTCGCCTCCCCCAAAATAGACACTGTCAAATCCTGTAATTGGTAATGAAAAGCAGTGAACAATGGAAAGCCTTGTTTTCATGCTAACAGCTCTTCATGTTGTCAATTTTTCCAATTTTTCTGCTTATTTGCCTCATCTGGTTTTGTTCAGAAACTGGAACTATCCAGAAAATTTTCAGATGAAATGATTTTATCTCACAAGACCGAACTCTTGTTGGCATAGAAAAGAGCGTGTGATCTGCTGTTAATGTGCAGAGGTCTCTGACTTCTGAATGCATTGCTGATTGAGCTGGGTAATAATGTCATTAAAGGTTGCTGATAGGAAGAAATAACCTTTAGCCTCACATGGGCATATATCTGTATGGCGGCATCTAAAGCTGTCAAAAATAATTTCACATTTTTTACGTTTAAAAACTGCAGGAAAAATTATGACTTATTTTTGTTAAAGCAGCTTCAGTTTCAAGAATGTTCTGTATAATCCACTTTTTTTTTTTGCTAAGTTTCACTATTTTTATTTTTTCTAAAAGCATGTTGGAAGCTAGAGTAAGTTAGACTGAAGCTGGGTTTACACACTGAGACTTTCTAGCGATCCAACCTGCGATCTCAACCTAGCCGGGATCGCTACAAAGTCTCTGGTGAGCTGTCAAACAGGCAGACCTGGCCAACGACCTAACAGCGATCCGGACCTGCAGAGCGACTAGCTGGTCGTTGGGGACGTGTCAAAAAAGCAGGTGAACTTCACCCGACTAAATTTAATGCCGCGTGGCTGTGTGCCGTGTAAATAAATAAATAATTAAAAAATCCGGCGTGCGGTCCCCCCCTATTTTAATACCAGCCAGATAAAGCCATATGGCTGCAGGCTGGTATTCTCAGGATGGGGAGCCCCACGTTATGTGGAGCCCCCCAGCCTAACAATATCAGCCAGCAGACGCCCAGAATTGCCGCATACATTAGATGCGACAGTTCTGGGACTGTACCCGGCTCTTCCCGATTTGCCCTGGTGCGTTGGCAAATCGGGGTAATAAGGAGTTATTGGCAGCCCATAGCTGCCAATAAGTCCAAGATTAATCATGTCAGGCGTCACCCCGAGATACCTTCCATGATTAATCTGTAAATTACAGTTAAAAAACACACACACGAAAAATCCTTTATTAGAAATAAAAAACACTAACAAATTCCCTCATTACCAATTTATTACCCACAACAAAGCCCTCCTTGTCCGGCGTAATCCACGGTCCTCCAGCGTCGCATCCAGCTCTGCTGCATGCAGGTGACAGGAGCAGCAGAAGACACAGCCGCTCCTGTCACCTGCACGCAGCTAATGAAGAGAGCCGTGTGATCGGCTGAGCTGTCACTGAGGTTACCTGGATCCAGCGGTGGATGCAGCGGTGGCCGCGGGTAACCTCAGTGACAGTTCAGCTGATCGCGTTACTCACCTCATTTGCTGGTGATTTCCCCGCCTCTCTCATACTCACCGATCCCCGGCGCTGCACGGCGTTCACACTGCTCCGGCGGCTTTTCCTTTTTTGAAAAAGCCGGCCGCTCATTAAACAATCTCGTATTCCCTGCTTTCCCCGCCCACCGGCAAATGTGATTGGTTGCAGTGAGACACGCTCACAGGCTGAGTGACAGCTGTGTCACTGCACCCAATCACAGCAGCCGGTGGGCGTGTCTATACTGTGCAGTAAAATAAATAAATAAATAAATAATTAAAAAATCCGGCGTGCGGTTCCCCCTATTTTAATACCAGCCAGATAAAGCCATACGGCTGCAGGCTGGTATTCTCAGGATGGGGAGCCCCAGCGGTGGATGCAGCGGTGGCCGCGGGTAACCTCAGTGACAGCTCAGCTGATCGCGCTACTCACCTCATTTGCTGCGTGGAGCTGACCGGAGCGGCGGTGAGTAGCGCGATCAGCTGAGCTGTCACTGAGGTTACCCGCGGCCACCGCTGCATCCACCGCTGGATCCAGGTAACCTCAGTGACAGCTCAGCCGATCACACGGCTCTCTTCATTAGCTGCGTGGAGGTGATAGGAGCGGCTGTGTCTTCTGCTGCTCCTGTCACCTGCATGCAGCAGAGCTGGATGCGACGCTGGAGGACCGTGGATTACGCCGGACAAGGAGGGCTTTGTTGTGGGTAATAAATTGGTAATGAGGGAATTTGTTAGTGTTTTTTATTTCTAATAAAGGATTTCTTTGTCGCTCCATTGGGAGACCCAGACAATTGGGTGTATAGCTTCTGCCTCCGGAGGCCACACAAAGTATTACACTTTAAAAAGTGTAACCCCTCCCCTCTGCCTATACACCCTCCCGTGGACCACGGGCTCCTCAGTTTTATGCTTTGTGTGGAAGGAGGTACACATCCACTCATGCATTCTCATAACTTAGTTGTCGGTTGGAAGAAAAGAGGACCCCCACGGGGTCCCCGGCATGTTCCCTTCTCACCCCACTAAGTCGGCGGTGTTGTTAAGGTTGAGGTACCCATTGCGGGTACAAAGGCTGGAGCCACATGCCGTCTCCTTCACCATCCCTTATGCGGCTCTGGGAGAAGTGGGATCCTGAACGGTCATCCATTTACTGGGACCGTGCTCCATCCGCAGCCCCTGGTGGAACCTGCCGGACCGGAGCCTTTTCAACCCCAGGGACCAGGCCCTGCTACTTAAAGGTACTCTGTGTCCCCATTGGGGACTGTACAGGGAGCGCACCTTCTTCCCGGAAGCCGAGGTAGTCCTATAACTGAGGAGGCAGATGGACTTCCGCGCTGACCGGGCCTGCTTGTCGGGTGCGGCCTCAACTTTAGCCCCCGGCTTCACCGCGGCCTAGTCGCGAAAATCCCGCCCTGGGGCCTGCCTGTCAGGGGTAAGGGCGGGATTACCGACATGGTGTCGGATGTGACGGCTGGAGCATCTTGCATGTCTTCCTCCCCCCTCACTGGCCACTGTGGAGGCCCCAGACGGTACCCATTGCGGGTACGGAGGCTGGAGCCACAGGCCGTCTCCTTCACCACCCCTTATGCAGCTGGGAGAAGTGGGACCTGAGCGGTCATCCATTTGCTGGGACCATGCTCCATCCGCAGCCCCTGGTGGAACCTGCCGGACCGGAGCCTCTTCAACCCCAGGGACCGGGCCCTGCTACTTAAACGTACTCTGTGTCCCCATTGGGGACTGTACAGGGAGCGCACCTTCTTCCCGGAAGCCGTGGTAGTTGTAAAACTGAGGAGGCAGGTGGACTTCCGCGCCGACCGGGCCTGCTGGTCGGGCGCGGCCTCAAATTTAGTCCCCGGCTTCACCGCGGCCTAGTCGCGAAAATCCCGCCCCCGGGCCTGCCTGTCAGGGCTAAGGGCGGGATTACCGACGTCGGATGTGAGGGCTGGAACATCCTGCATGTCTTCCTCCCCCCTCACTGACCACTGTGGGGAACCCAGACTCCCGCTCTTTGCTGGCGCCGCCCTCGGCCCCGCTCCTCCCCTGAGAGCTCCGGCGGCCATTTTCTGGCATTCTGCCGGTGGGTGCTTCTCAGGGGAGCTCAGGGTGAACACAGCACCCAGTGCTGGTCCCCCTAGGGTGCCGGATACATATGTATATATTATATATATTTCGGTTCGGACAGACTGTATACCTTTTGTTCACATTTAACCTTCAGTGGTCATTCTCCTAGGAGACTACAGGCACAGGTTTTTCTTGCGGTCTGTACCTCTTGTGGGGCTATGTTACCGGCGGGATACACCTACCCTCACTGTGAGCAATGCTCGACTCCTGCCTCGCTTGCTCAGCCGGAGCCTCGGGCACTGGTGGGCCCCTCGGCTCATGTAGACCCCCCTGCTCCCCCTGAGCAGGCTGCAGGGACAGAGTCACCGGTGTTGGCCCTCAGTCGTTTTCATATGATCAAATGGTCTTCTAGGCTCCTTGAGGCATTGCAGTCCAGACCGGACCTTTCACAGGCCCTGGCCCTGTAGCTTGTCTCATCCAGGCCCCGCTTGGTTAGCACCGCAGCGCACTCCCAGGTTGAGCCCTAGGTCTCAGGCGGAGGACTCCTGCCCGGACCGCAGTCCAAGACCGGCTAAGCGGTCTCGCTGGGACTCTTCCCCGACTTCCTCAGGGATCCCAGCTTGAGGACTCTCAGGAAGACGAGGCGGACGGGGGAGCTCAGGGCTCTGGCCCTGACTTCACCCTTAACCTTGATACTCCTGAGGGGGACGCCTTAGTAAATGATCTTATCTCGTCCATCATCCAGGTGCTGGTTCGCTCTCCTCCGCCTTCTCCTGTAGAGGAGTCTGCTTCTCAGCAGGAGAAACACCAGTTTCGGCTCCCCAAACGTACACGCAATACGTTTTTTGATCACTTTAACTTCAGGGATGCTGTCCAGAAACCCGGAGCGGTCCCGGACAAGCGCTGGGTTAAACGTTACACTGACACGCGTTACCCCTTTCCATCTGAAGTCGTTAAGAGTTGGGCTCGTCCTCCCAAGATGGATCCTCCAGTCTCCAAATTGGCTGCTAGGTCCATGGTGTCTGTTGCAAATGGCTCATCCCTGAAGGATGCCGCTGACAGACAGATAGAGCTCTTGGTGAAATCCATCTATGAGGCCACGGGCACGTCTTTCGCCCCGGCCTTTGCAGCCGTGTGGGCTCTCCAAGCAATCTAGGCTTGTCTGAAAGAGTTTAATGCTGTCACATGGAATTTTGCTCTGCATGTTCTGTCTTTGACTCTCGGGCATCAGCCTTTTCGTCCTGCGCCATGAACGCCGTCCTGGACTCCACTAGCCGCACGGCTGTAGCATATGCTAACTCCGTGGCAGTTCGCAGGGCCATGTGGCTGCGCGAATGGGAACCAGACTCTGCTTCAAAAAGGTTCTTAACTGGTTTGCCTTTTTCTGGCGACCGTTTATTTGGCGAACGATTGGATGATATTATTAAGGTATCCAAGGGAAAGGTCTCTTCCTTACCCCAGTCCAAACCTAAGAGACCTCAGCAAAGAAAAATCCAATCGAGGTTTCGGTCCTTTCGTCCCTCCGCCAAGCCACATTCTTCTTCGTCCAACAGGCCGGAGAAAGGCCAGAGGAACTCGTATGCGAGGCGGCCCACGTCACGACCCCAAAAGGCCGCAGGGTGCACTGCCTCCAAAACGGCCTCCTCATGGCTCTCGGCCTACTCTCCCGCTTTAGCGGCGCCTGGTGGCCACAAGTTCAAGACCGATGGGTGAGAGACAGTCTGTCTGATGGTTACAGGATAGAGTTCAGTTCTCGTCCTGCGGCTCGTTTCTTCACCTCTGGGCCCCTTCTCAGGTGGCGTGTCAACAAAGCCTTGCCGTCGCTCTGGCGACTCTCCAGGGACAAACAGCTTTCTCTGCAAGCGGGGGTGCAATCACTTCTTCGGAGTCAGTCACACCCCTTAAGGCGCCTCATGCACTTCCTGGGGAAGATGGTTGCAGCTATGGAGGCAGTGCCGTTCGCGAACTAAGGCGGCACTCGCAGTCGTCAAGCCTTCCAGGAAGTCCGGCGGATTCTGCAGTGGGTGGAAACCACAGGCTCCACCATCTCCGCAGTTCACATCCCGGGCGTAGAAAACTGGGAAGCGGTTTTTTTTCAGTCATCAGGGCATGGACGCGGGGGAATGGTCTCTGCACCCAGAAGTGCTTCGAGAGATCCATCGCCCCTGAGGAACGCAGGACGTCGATCTCTCAAGGTCCCGGCCTTCATGGCACGGTCTCAGGATCACAGACCTCTGGCAGCGGACGCTTTAGTCCAGGATTGGTCGCAGTTTCGACTGCCTTATGTGTTTCCCCCTCTGGCGTTGCTGCCCAGGGTACTACGCAGGATCAGGTCCGACTGCCGTCGCACCATTCTCGTCGCTCCAGACTGGCCGAGACGGTCGTGGTATCCGGATCTGTGGCATCTCACGGTGGGTCAACCGTGGGCACTTCCAGACCGCCCAGACTTGCTGTCACAAGGCCCGTTTTTTCCATCTGAATTCTGTGGCCTTCAACTTGACTAGGTGGCCATTGGTCCCTGACTCCTAGAGTCTTCAGGGTTATCTCAGGATGTCATTGCCACCACGAGACAAGCCAGGAAGCCAACGTCCGCCAAGATCTATTACAGGTCTTGGCAAGTCTTTCTATCCTGGTGCGCTGATAACGGCTTTCCTCCATGGCCGTTTGGCTTACCCACATTCCTTTCATTCCTACAATTTGGAATGGACAAGGGTTTGTCCCTCGACTCTCTCTCTAGGGCCAAGTATCCACGCTCTCCGTGTTTTTCTTTCAAAAGCGTCTAGCCAGGCTTCCGCAGGTCCGCACGTTCCTGCAGGGGGTCTGCCACATGGTCCCACCTTGCAAACGTCCGTTGGAACCCTGGGATCTTAGCAGAGTCCTGACAGCTCTTCAAAAGCCGCCTTTTGAGCTGCTGCGGGATGTCTCTCTCTCCCGTCTTTCGCAGAAGGTGGCCTTCCTGGTGACAGTCACATCTCTTCAGAGAGTGTCTGAGCTTGCAGCGCTGTCATGCAAGGCTCCCTTCCTGGTTTTCCACCAGGATAAGGTGGTTCTTCGTCCTGTCCCGGAATTTCTCTATAAGGTGGTATCTCCTTTTCATCTAAATCAGGATATCTCCTTGCCTTCCTGTTGCCCTAATCCAATTCACCAGTGTGAAAAGGTTTTGCACTCTTTGGATCTAGTGAGAGCACTCCGGTTCTACGTGTCTCGCACGGCGCCCCTGCGCCGTTCAGATGCGCTTTTTGTCCTTGTCGCTGGCCAGCGTATGGACTCTCAGGCCTCCAAGTCGACCTTGGCTCGGTGGATCAAGGAACCGATTCTTGAGGCCTACCGTTCTTCGGGCCTTCCACTCCCTTCTGGGCTGAAAGGCCATTCTACCAGACCTGTAGGTGCGTCCTGGGCATTGCGGCACCGGGCAACGGTTCAGCAGGTGTGTCAGGCAGCTATGTGGTCTAGTCTGCACACTTTCACGAAGCACTATCAAGTGCATACCTATGCTTCGGCAGACGCCAGTCTAGGTAGGCGAGTCCTTCAGACGGCGGTTGTCCACCTGTAAGAGGGGGACGTTTTCGGCTCTTCTTATTGAGGTATTCTTTTACCCACCCAGGGACTGCTCTTGGACGTCCCAATTGTCTGGGTCTCCCAATGGAGCGACAAAGAAGAAGGGAATTTTGTTTACTTACCGTAAATTCCTTTTCTTCTAGCTCCTATTGGGAGACCCAGCACCCACCTCTGTGCCCTTTGGGCTGGTTGTTCTTTTGGGTTATGGTCTTCAGTTCTCCGAACATCCTTCGGATTGAATTTACCCTAGACCAATTTATAAGTTTCCTCCTTCCTGCTTTTGCACCAAAACTGAGGAGCCCGTGGTCCACGGGAGGGTGTATAGGCAGAGGGGAGGGGTTACACTTTTTAAAGTGTAATACTTTGTGTGGCCTCCGGAGGCAGAAGCTATACACCCAATTATCTGGGTCTCCCAATAGGAGCTAGAAGAAAAGGAATTTACGGTAAGTAAACAAAATTCCCTTCTTTTCGGGTGTGTGTTTTTTAACTGTAATTTACAGATTAATCATGGAGGGTGTCTCATAGACGCCTGACATGATTAGTCTAGGACTTATTGGCAGCTATGGGCTGCCAATAACTCCTTATTACCCCGATTTGCCAACGCACCAGGGCAAATCGGGAAGAGCCGGGTACAGTCCCAGAACTGTCGCATATAATGTATGCGGCAATTCTGGGCGGCTGCTGACTGATATTGTTAGGCTGGGGGGCTCCCCATAACGTGGAGCTCCCCATCCTGAGAATACCAGCCTTTAGCAGTATGGCTTTATCTGGCTGGTATTAAAATTGGGGGGGACCTCACGCCGGATTTTTTAATTATTTATTTTACTGCACAGTATAGACACGCCCACCGGCTGCTGTGATTGGGTGCAGTGACACAGCTGTCACTCAGCGTGTGGGCGTGTCTCACTGCAACCAATCATATTTGCCGGTGGGCGGGAAAAGCAGGGAATACGAGATTGTTTAATGAGCGGCCGGCTTTTTCAAAAAAGGAAAAGCCGCTGGAGCAGAGTGAACGCCGTGCAGCGCCGGTGATCGGGGATCGGTGAGTATGAGAGAGGGGGGACACTTCAGTCACTCGGGGGATTAGCGGTCACCGGTGAATCCTTCACCGGTGACCGCTACACAGACAGAGCCGCGGAGTCGCTGTAAAGTCCCCTTTACACACTGAAACTTGCTAGCGATGCATGCTGCACAGCGGGAAACAAAGGACCTAGGAATGGTCCTGAACGATTTGTAGCGATCACAACTTCACAGCAGGGGCCAGGTCGCTGATAGGTTTCACACACTGCAATGTCGCTGGGGAGGTCGCTGTAACGTCACAAAACCGGTGAGGTTACAGCGATGTCGTTTGCGATGTTGCAGTGTGTAAACCCAGCTTAATTGTTTGTTTAAAGTTGATCTTCACCTTGTAAGACCAATTTATCTGTGCTGATATGGTGTATAAACATACACAGATACAAACATACTGTATTTTTCGGACTATAAGATGCACCGGACCATAAGACGCACCCTGGTTTTAGAGGAGGAAAATAGGAAAATAAAATTTAAGCAAAAAATGTGCCCCATCTTGGTAATGATCCTCCTGACTTGTATATAATCCCCATCCTTGTATATATATGTCCCTCATCCTGGTGTAGCCCCATCCTGCTACATAGCGCCATCCTGCTATATACTGCCATACTGGTATATGCCCTTGTCCTGTTATATACCCCCATCCTGCTATATACTGCCATCCTAGTATATGCCCTCATCCTCCTCTATACTGCTATCCTGGTATATACCGCCATCCTGCTACATAGCGCCATGCTGCTATATACCCCCCCATACTGCTACATAGCGCCATCCTACTATATGCCCTCATCCTGCTATATACCCCCATCCTGGTATATACTGCCATCCTGGTATATGCCCTCCTCCTGCTATATACACCTATACACCCATCTTGCTATATACCCTGATCCTGGTATATACCCCAATCCTGATCTATGTACCCCCATCCTGCTTTATGGCCTGCATCCTGTGGCACACAAAAAAAATAAACATTTATACTCTCCTTTCCTCATTCCAGCAGCATCACTCGTCCTCCTGTCTTTGCCAGCAGCATCGCCGCTGAGCTGTGTGGAGCCGTCACCGTTCCCTGCAGCATCGCGATGTCCTCCTGTCTGCCGGCCCGCTGATCTGTGTAGAGACACTCACTCCACACACAGCAGCGGCCGGCAGATAGGAGGACATCGCGATGCTGGCCGGTGAGTATACTTATTGACTGCGCCCCGCGTTCATGCGCGGGGAGCAGTGAATACAGCCACACATGATCACTCCATGCTGTAGTTGCCAGGGGTGATCATGCAGACCGGTTGTTAATTATGCGCACATCCCCTGCCCATCATCCCGCCCACCTGTCAGTACCGGCTTCAGCGCTGAGAGATGATTGGCCGGAGGATGGGCGTGCATATGAAATGAGCCTGCTTGTGCCGCCGATGACTCGATCCACCGTAGCACCCTCATTCCCTGCAGCCATGCCCTATATTCAGACTATAAGACGCACCCCCACTTTCCCCCAACATTTGGGGGGGAAAAAAGTGCATCTTATAGTCCAAAAAATACGGTATGTACATATCTAATATATAAAGCTCAGTGTATGTATGTGTGTATGTATATATATATATGTGTGTGTGTGTGTGTGTGTGTGTGTGTGTGTGTGTATGTCCGCTAAAGGAATCCGCACCGTCGCTTTTACAATCACGAAATTTTGCACAGACTCCCCATGTGACTCAGGGAATGTCATAGGCTATCTTTTGATGGGAAAATTTAACCGCGCACTTTAGTTAGTCTCCAAAATCCTGTCTCCATTAAACTGAATAGAGGTGGGAGCTGCAGGCCATTAATGGCAACTGTCAGTGGTTGCTATAGGAACAAAATAAACCGTTCGTATAAGATGCTTATGTGTGAGGCTGATACAAATACAGACAGAGAGATAGAAACAGACAGACAAAGAAAGACAAAGACTGGGAGAGAGACAGAGAGACAGTTACTAACCCGGGCAATGCCCGGGTACTACAGCTAGTATATTATATTAGGGAGTTGCATTATAAATTATTTCCAGGAGTAAATCGTTAAAAAGGTATTCCAACTAGCAAAGTTCAGTTGTGTTTTCTCTTTTTAAACCATAATGACAACCAAAAACATCCAAATGACCCCGATCAAACGTTCACATACCCTGATGATTTTGGCCTCATAATATGCAAAGAAGTTGAGACAAATGGGATTGAATGGCTAATAATCCTCAACTGGGACCTGTTTGCTTGTAATCAATGTGTGTGCGTAAAAGCTGAGGGAGTTTCTGGGATCCAGACAGACTCTTGCATCGCTCATCCAGCAACTAATGTTTCTGGATGGTGAATCATGGGGAAAGCAAAATAATTGTCAACTGAGCTACGGGAAAAGCTAGTTGAACTGTATAGAACAGGAAAGGGATACAAAAAGATATCCAAGGAATTGATAGTCAGTCAGCAGTATTCTAACTGTGATTAACAAATGGAAAATCAGAAAAACCAAACCACGATCAGGTAGACCAACAAAACGTTCGGCCACAACTGCCAGGAAAATTGTTCTGGATGCAAAGAAAAACACACAAATATAATCAGCTGATATACAGGACTCACTGAAAACTAGCAGTATGGCTGTTTCAAGATGCACATTGAAGCACTTGAAGAAAAATGGGCTGCATGGTCAAGTCGCCAGAAGAAAGCAATTACTGCACAAATGCCACAAAGTATCTATCCTACAATATGCCAAACAGCACAGAGACAAGCCTCTAAAGTTCTGGAACAATTTAATTTGCAGTGATGAGACCAAAATCTAACTTTTTAACCACAACCATTAATGTTACATTTGGAGAGATGTCAACAAGGCCTAGGTGAAAGGAGCACCATTCCTACTGTAAAGCACAGAGGTGGATTGCTGAAGATGTGGGGATGTGTGAGCTACAAAAGTGCAGGAAACCTGATCAAAGTTAAAGGAAAGATGAATGCAGCAGGTTATCAGCAAATACTGGAGGCAAATTTGCAATCATCAGCCCAGAATTTGCGCATGGGATGTACTTGGACGTTCCAACATGATAATGATACAAAACACAAGGCCAAGTCAACCGGTCATTGGCTACAGCAGAACAAAGTGAAGATTCTGGAGTGGCCTTCTCAGTCTCCTGACTTTAATATCAGTGAGCCACTCTGGGGAGAGCTCAAGTACACAGTTCCTGTAAATTCCTGGGATTTCTTGCATGAAGTGGAGGCTTTTTGCCAAGAAGAATGGGCAGCTTTACCATCTGAGAAAATAAAGGGCCTCATCCACAACTACCATAAAAAACTTCAAGCTGTCATTGATGTTAGATGGGGGCAATATATGGTATTAAGAACTGGGGTACGTGAACTTTTAATCAGGGTCATTTGTTTTTGGTTGTCATTATGATTTAAAAAGCGAAAACACAGTAGTTTGACAATAAATGGCTTCACCCAACCAATGGCTGCAGTGGACATTAATGAGAGCTTCAGAGCTTACCGCATAGTCACAAATAAGGAATATCGTTCAGCTCACCACTCCAAAGCAAGTCTCTCCAACTTCTGGTCCGGTGCACGGAACAAGTGGTTTGGCTACCACAGCTGAATAATCAGTCACATCCAGAGGAGGAGGGGAGGAGAGAAGATCCAGCACCAACGTTATAAAAAGATTCTTTATTCAAAATTCATAAAAAAGATTATTCCAACCAAGTGCAAGATAAATTTATGCTTGACGCATTTCGGAGATGGTAGACTCCTCATTCATAAGCAACATGATGAATTTAATTTATGAATGAGTCTTAACTTCTCTGAAACGCGTTAAGCATAAATTTATCTTGCACTTCGTTGGAATTATCATTTTTATGAATTTTGAATAAAGAATCTTACCGCATAGTGCTGAATATAAAGAGGTTATACTACAATTGTTATCCCCATGCATGTAATATTCATACATAGTGGATAATGTACTAAGCCCTACTGCTGGGACTACCACAATCAAATTGGGGTACTGCGGTGCCCTTCCTAAGTGGAGGTCAAAAAGGGGCACTGTTGCTCCATTTAATCTCCATAGGACTATCAAAAACAGCTCTCGACTACTTGAATGGATCTGAACTATGCATGATTAACCTTTGCTCCATTCAGATGGGACTCTGCAGATCCCTATTCTGGAAATCATTGGGTATTTCGGTGGTCGGACCCTGCAGCTTATCCTAAGGATAGGGAATATTTTGCAGTCATTGCATTACCACTTTAATTAGGTTTTCCAAGGCTGCAATATTGATGACCTATCTTTAGGATTGTTGCTCAATATCAAGTTAGTGGGAGTCTGACTGCAGTCACCGCCAATGATCAGCTTAAAAGAGGCTGACAGGTACTGCTGCCTTTTCTTTGTTTCCCAGATACTGCTCCTTATGTTCTGTAGCTGCTGTGCCTAGTAACAATAGGTAATGATATTAAAATGCCTTTAAAGGGTCATGAGGTTTCAGACTTCTAAACTGTTCCAGCTACTCCTTCGAGCGAGAAAATTCCTTTCCATATTTATGTCTTAGGCCCTGTGCGCACTAGAAAAAGGATTTTTCTCAAGAAATTTCATGAGTCTAAAAGATTAGCGCACTTGCTTTCAAAAAACGCACTTAACGCACCGAAAAACGCATGCGGTTTTATTGCGGTTTTGTGTGGTTTGATGCGTTTTTGGTGCGGTTTTTCCGCAGGTTGGTCCCTGTGCTTTTTTACCATTATCTATGACAAAAAACGCAGGTCCCCGCAGAAAAGAAGTGATATGCACATTGTTTTTCTCAAGAAATTCTGCAGAAAGAATATTCTTGAGAAAAAAACGCAGTGTGCGCACAGCTATTCATTTTTCCATAGGTTTTGCTGGGGAATGTCTGCAGAAAGGTTACATCCATTTTCTCAAGAAATGTCTGCAGCAAAAAAGCAAAACAAAAGTGGGTAAAAACGCAGTGTGGTTACATGGCCTTAGTGTAGTAGTTTGTAAAACTCTTCTGCTGTACATTAGTTCACAATTGTCCTCTGGATATGCCTGCACCATACATGCCACTTGTGAAATCACACTTAGTATGCCCCTTTTCATTGATTGATGCTAATAACAATACTTATGACATCCACATGCTACTCCAAATTTTCACCAAGCAGCACAGGACCAGTGTGTTTTGCCCGATTCTGTGCAGAGAATGCTGTATCGGAGAGTGATGAAGCTGATGAGCAGTACTAACATTGGACCAGTGCTGTTCAATAGATGTAGTGGGCATCATCCACATCCATTGACAAAAAAGATCATGGCTTAGCATTTCAACAGAAGGCTTGTATGGACCGGACAGTAGCAACGAATGGTTTTTAATGTATTATGGTATGACGCAGAAGTTTTACAAATCAGTTTTCCAACATTTCTAAAGTTTGGCTGCCGAGAACTAGAAAGTAAAATGGAAATGGGACAACCACATTAATGTAACCTTCAGGTTGCTCCTTTATGAGCCTTGTGTACTGATCCCTCACTACTCCCAGCACTGTGGAGATCCCTGGGACTTTTTGTTTTTCCTTTTGCGTCAGGGTGTATCTGTAGTTTCAGCCATGCTGAAATCGCCAATCCTCCACCTCGCACATTTCCTCCAGGCTGCACACCGCTCCAAAAGATGCGCCATTCAAGTAGAAGGGGAGGGAAATCCTTTACGTATCATGACAATTCTTTGGAGGCACTTTACCATGGGACTTGTTGACTTGACATTAGCAAAGCGATTCACAGCAAGCGATAGCAAGGTCACATAGCCTCCAGGAAGACCTTTGGTTTGGCAAGACAAAACAAATAGAATTCAGTTACAAAGTTTGATTGCCGGCAACTTTGGGCGAAATGCAATGTAAAAATGGAAATGGAACCATCCATTTAAAAAGGTATTTTTAAGCCAGAAAGTTAGAGTAAGAGGAGTAAAAGCTGGTGGCAGGTTCTCATCAAAGGGGAAAATAATTTAAATATGCTGTAGTCAATGTTCATTAGTCTTGATTAGCACTGAACTGATTCTCTGAGCTTTTATTATTATATTTTACCTATGTACAACCATTAATTCCACAGCACTTGACAGACATCATCATCACTTTCCCAATGGCACTCACAATTTAAATTCCCCAACATTATATTTTTGGAGGTAAACACAGGGAGAACATGCAAACCCCTTGTAGATGTTGTCCAATGTAGGATTTGAACCCTGGACTCCAGCAGTGCAATTGCTATAGTGCTGACCACCGAGCTACAAGCTTGAACAGAGCAGTGTACCGACCCACTTTCTCTCGGTCTGATTGAAGGAACTGGTGGGGCTTTCAGGATCCAGACTTCCGCCAGTCACTCATCTGTGACTTTACCATATCAAAAGTGGGGTGGGAGTTATCTTTTTACACGATAAGCTGTAAGGCACTAATTTTCCTCTATTGGCAGCTGCTGGCAGTCAGCTTATGTGTTTATACACTGATGCTGTCACCCCTGAGGATATACGATTCTCGTGAATAGTCAGTCTTCTGTCAGTCTTCTGCTCACTTGTTGCCTCTTTCATTTCTACACAAGTTGTAGATGAATATAATAAGAACCTAACCTTGGATATCAACAACTTTATCGCCAAATCATGAATTTAAAGTACCGTATTTTCCGCTTTATAAGACGCACCTGATTATAAGACGCACCCCCAAATTTGGTGAAGGAAAAGAGATTTTTTTTTTTTTTTTATGTTAAATGGGGTCCATCTTATAATGCCAGTGTCCCTCTAACAAATCATATAGGGTATATGTCCCTCATAGCCCCCCATCTTAAAATTAGCCCCCTTAATCTGGATATGGCCCCCTTATATTGAATATAACCCCCTTGTGATGGCACACGTTCCCCTGTGCTGCCTATGGCCCCCTATGGATTGCATACATTCCCCTGTGCTGCCTACAGTCCCCTATGGATTGCACACGTTCCTCTGTGTTAGATAGCGCCACCATGCTGCTGCCCGTGGCCCCTATAGATCGCACAAGTCCCCCTGTGTTAGATATCGCCCCCATGGTGCTGCCCATGGCCCCTATATAGATCGCACAAGTCCCCCTGTGTTAGATATCGCCCCCATAGTGCTGCCCATAGCCCCTATAGATCGCACAAGTCCCCCTGTGTTGGATATCACACCCATAGTGCTGCCCATAGCCCCTATAGATCGCACAAGTCCCCCTGTGTTAGATATCACCCCCATAGTGCTGCCCATAGCCCCTATAGATCGCACAAATCCCCCTGTGTAAGATATCACCCCCCTGCTGCTGTCCATAGTAAAATAAAACCCTCTTTCCTTACCTCCTCCAGCGCTGAGCTCCCTCCGTGCTTCTCTTCCTCCACTTCCTGGTTCTCAGTGCGGTCATGTGATCGGCACAGCAGACTGAGATCTCTGCGTGCCTGATCACAGTGGAAGCAGGGACACCGGGGAGAAACGCTGGAGGGGGTAAGTAAAGCTTTTTTATTTTAGGATGAGCAGCAGCCTGGGGGCCAAATCTAACACAGGGGGGGGCATGTACCATCACAGGGAGGCACAGAGACATATAATATACACTGCTGCCCCAGCCCCTCACTGCTCTGCGATTTCAGCACCATTGGAGATGGACAGCGGCTGTGCATATTATATGAGCGGGAGCAGGAGATCAAACGCTGCCGCCGCAGCGTTCACCTGCTCCCAGCACAGCGCCCCCACCTCCCCTGGACCCTGCAGTGTACATATATATATACACCCCCCCCCCCGTATATTCGGCTTATAAGACGCATCCCCTACTTTCCCCCAAAATTTGGGGGAACAAAAGTGCGTCTTATAAAGCGAAAAATACGGTACTTCATCTGTCCATTATCTTCCAGCATTCTTTCTAGGAGTAAAGTTTCTCTTCTTCAGTTGATTTATTCTAGTCTGAGTTCTTCATTGCGTTCACATGAATGTTAGATTTATTTCTAGTATTTTAATATCACCGTGGTGTACTTTTTGCCTTTTGCTACGTTAATCATGCAGTTCATCAGGCACGGTCAGACTGCCCAGGGCTGCAGCGAGGAGGATCTTGCTGTAAGACGTACGCCTTGTTGATACTCCAGTGACTTCGCATTAGCTGCTGAGCATTGTTTGCCAGGTCTCAAACATTTTAACTGTCCAGACGGGAGATTGAAGCTAATATTTAGAATTTAAACTCCTGTATTTATGACTGGACATTAACCTGCAGAGTATATGTTTAAGCTGGGGTAAAATAAATAAAATAAAGCAGCAAGGCTAAGTCAGGCAATCGGTAGGCTAACCTTACAGGGAAGCGGATCTAATACAGATTGATTTTATTTGAAAGATTATTACATAATACATTCTAATCCTTCTACTCCTGCTGTGTCCTAAGTCATGGTGAAGTGATGGAGTCATCTGAGGCGAAGTCATAAGTGCAAGGAAATTCTATCTCTGTGTTTAAAGAACATTTTCTCAAACAAATACACTTCGGCAACTTCAAGATTTTACATTTTAATTTGTATGTATGGCTATTTCTAGGACAGCTGGATGACAAATAAAACCCCTCATTTGTTTAGAGTCAAGATCCATTTACACAACACAACTGTTGGCACGATACGACCTGTAAAGTTTTTCTGATCGGCAGTCGTTTGCCTGTTTAGAGAGACCAGAGCAAATGATGCAGATTGAGCGATATATACTAGATCGCTCAATGCTCATAGGCTGAATGATCTCTTATTCTGCATAAAAGATTTTTATTCAATGATTAGCCCTTTTACCCAATCAGCAGGTTATTAGCAGCCTGTTTACACGGCAATATAATTGTAGAATGAGCTAAGGAGGTAGCCCAGCACAGAGCGGATTAGGAATTAAATAGAAAGTCCATGTCTATGACTATCTCTTCAATTATAATTTTCTATTGAATGCTCTGTGTGCACTCAAGTAGGAACTGTGTATTTCTAAGATGTCTTTTGAGCAAACAGTGGTGTGGGGGCCTACATCATATGAACAAATGAAGTTTTCCAAAAGTTTAGTTACTTTTTAGAGTGATTGGGGCATGGGCACATAAAGCTGTAAAATAACAAACTAAGCATTACTTACAGCTCTAGCGCTATTGCTGCATCTGTGATAGATATGCAACACATGACCGCTACAGCCAATCAGTGGCATCAGCAATCTTGTGTGTTAACATTCCACTAGTCGTATTGTCTTATTTTTTCAAATAATTTTAACTTCATCCATAAAGAGGTTGATACTTATAAATAGTGATAGACAGACTCGCAGCTACCCGGGATCAGCTGGTCCAACTAGGCTTTTAAAAGAAAAAATGGTTCCAACCTGAAATTGATCGGATCTCTGGCCAGAAGCCAGTGGCCATATAAGTCTATGGGGACCAGAACTTGGCGTTTTAAAATATTGGTAGAATGGATAGGGGGATTGGAGCAGTCGCCACGTGACTCTAACACTATTTCCGAGGCCACTCATTATCTTTCATACATATTCCCTGCTTCCCTGCTCACCGGCAGTCCCGACGTCCTTGATTGATAGTCAGACGTGCCCGCATGCTCTGTGACAGCGTCTGACTGCTGTCAATCAGAGACACTGTGTGTGCCTCTCTATTGCTGTAAAATAAATTTTAAAAATTGCCATATTATGATACCCAATAAAGATAAAGTATACTGCTACAGGCTACAGCCCCCGGTCTGCGTTTATCTTGGCTGTGTCAAGATAAGAGACCACATGCGGCTTTTTTATTATTATTATTATTTAAATTATTTAAAAAGCTGGTGTGCGGTCCCCCCCAATTTTGATTTTTTTATACCCAGCCATGATAAAGCCAACAGCTGGTGACTGGTATTCTCAGGCTGGAAAGACCCATGCCTGTTGTGCCCCCCCCACCCCAGCTTAAAAAATGTCAGCCTGCAGCCGCCCAGGATTGTTGCACCATTAGATGCGACAATCCCGGAACTTTACACTGCTCATTCCTATTACCCTGGAGTAGTGGCACCTCACAGCTTCCACTAAGCCCTAGAATAGTAATGGGAGGTGTCTGAGACCCCCCCCATTACTAATCTGTAAGTGAAGAGAAATAAACACAAACACCAACAAAATCCTTTATTTGAAATGAGACAAAAACACACACCCTCTTTCACTACTTTAACCCCCAAAACACCCAGGTCCAACTTACTCCACATGAAGTCCCACAATGATTCCAGCTCTGCTACATTTAAAATGACAGCGCATAGCCATAGAATATGACTTCCTGCTGTGAGCTTCAGGCAGAGAATGAGCCGCAGCGGTGAGGTCACTCTGCTCGATGAGGTCACCGTAGTTGAGGTTATTTCCGATCACAGGTGGAGGACCGTGGGACTCTCCAGCTGTGACTGCAAATAACCTGATTGACATCACCACTCATCACTGTAAAACGTATTTATTTAAATTTCAGAAATCATGTTCAATACTTTTTTTTCCTGTGTAATTTCTCTTTATTACACATAACTTAATGTATGGCCATCTATGGTTTGATTTCTTTGCCTCTGTGGATTTGCTGGGTTTTTACCAACATCTGGTGAGAAATGTATTTTTTTAAGGAATCCATTCACATCATTTTTCTACATTTAACGGACCCCAATGTCTTGCATCACTAACTTGGTGTTTTCAAGCAAAAGGTGTCAGTATTTAACTTAAGGATAAAAAGTTGTTTTTTGGGGGTTTTTTAGGTGATTGCATCACAGAAATTCACTTTCAGTCATCTGGGTGGCGCTTTACTGTCATGGTCCCCTTCAAATTATTCACAGTCATCCCAGTCTGATTGCCTTGACTAATTAACTCATTAATGCAATCTCCTACTAAATCCCGCACTTGTGCACTGACCTTCAGCTCCTCGGGCATGCACACTGAATTTGGGTGTCCATCCCCAGCTTAATTTCATATGTGCTCAGCTCGAAGCCGCTGTGAATCCGTGGCTATGTGACGTATTCTTTGTGAACGCTCTGCTCATGCTGGTCTTTTCTCGCCATTCTGCTGCAGCCAGAAGTGGAAGATAGCGTAGCATGCACGCACACAAAGGAATACGTTATATAGCCACTGATTCACAATGGCTCCAGAGCATGCGCACATATGAAAGGAAGTCGGGGATGCACACCCAGATTCATTGCACAGGCCCTGGCAGCTGAGATGCAGTGCACAAGCGCAGGATTTACCAGGTGATTGCCAGGATGTTGGGCTAGCCAAGGTTTATCAATTTGACTGCTTTAGGGGCGAATAATTTGAAGAGGATCGTGACTGGAAAGCGACATCCCGGTGACTGAAAGAGAAGGTCTGTGATGCAGTCACCTAAGAATAAAATGTGGGGTTTTTAGATAAATACTGGGACGTTTTGCTTGAGAACACAATGTTTGTGATTCATATTTGCATCATTAACAAGACATTGGGGGTAGTTTAATGTAATAAAAATTTGTGACGTATTCAGTGCTTATGTCACCCGTTATGTAATGTGTAATAGCTGTTTCTGACCATACAGGAACATGGTCTGATCATACCACATCTCCTGGCAGGGGAGGAAGCAAAAAAGTATACAGACAATACCTCATTGGAGTGCAAATAATTCCTTCTCTGAGGTAAAACATTTTTCAGAAAAAGGCAGGGAAATGTTTTACCTCACAAAAAAAAAAAAATCAGCTATGTTGCCGAGGCTGTAACGTCTATACTTTTTGTGGGGGGTTTTCCTACCTAGAAGTGTCGTGTGACCGTACAGGAACATGGTCTGAACAGACACTGCCATTACACAGTACATGGCTGGGGCACATTTCTAAGATTATCTCAGCACAGGAACATTTAAAAAAAAAAACAAAAACATCCAATTGTGGAATTTATTATTATTCCGAGATCTATTGATTTAAAATGAACTTTACAATTAACTTTGTGGGAAAACACCTTTTAGCTGAGATGATGTATGGGAGTGTCATACTTACTATGTTTTGTATTTGCTTCTTTATTTTGTGCAGCTTCTGGTTCCTCTAGAAGACCCTGGGTACTTGGTAAAGTGATGGAAAAGGAGTACTGCCAAGCAAAAAAGGTAAACTGCTTACATATGCAATCCTTTGTTTTCAGATCTCCGTTGCATAGTTCTTATCAGTAACGATCTGTTGGACAGCATAAATGGAGGCTTAGAGTGATCAAATCTATGAAGAATTAGTAATTGCTTCAGAATTTGGCTTTTAGCCATTTCTATTTAGTATTTGATGTATCTGAGATGTCCCGAAGTAGATGACAGATGCTCAAACAAAAAGTGCTGAGCTGCAACAGATCACATGTGGACAGTATGGAGCCGTTTCTAGACGAAAGAAGCCACTTTTTCCAATCCTAGACAGCTCGTTCTAAGGGCTCATTCAATGGCTATTTTTTTGGTCTGACTGCTATCCATTAAAATAAACGGATTGTACTCAGACCAATGTTATTCAGTGGGGCAGTGCAGATGAATTGTTTTTTTTACTGACCAATTAGTAAAAAAAAATTGCAGCATGCAAGAATTTCCTCCTTGATCAGATCGCACTTGCTCATTCAAATCTATGGGTCCATGTGAAAATCGGATTACTCTCTGATAACATCCGAGTGCAGTCCGATTTTTCCAGTCTGAGAGAATGAAGAAGGTGGAGAAACTTTTTACTTTTTCTTCACCTCAGAGAGCTTGATCCCACTGATCAGACTCTGTTCAATGTCTGATCAGCATAATCGGATAATTTTTCTTGGATGGAGAGAAAACTGTCATGAGTCATCTATTTGGTTTTGTTCATGTTGGACTCATAGCTTCTGCTCTCTGACTGAGATCCATTTCAGGTTTATTCTAATGGCCCTATTGACTTATAATGGATCCATTGGACACTGATCCCTTGAGTTTAATTAAACAATGCACATATCCGTTTTTTTCTGTTCTGTTTTGTTTTGTTGGTTCTTTTTAGTTAAAGATATGTCTGTCCATTTTGTTACAGTGTTACAATGCTGTCTGGCTGGCTGTTCGAAAATTTAACATTCCGGAGCTGCCAGCTTTCAGTCATGGAGGTGTGCAATAAGCAGCTACAGGCACTACTAACTATACTGTGAGCATGTATGTTAGCGCACCCCGACAGTTTGCTGCACACAAATGTACTGCAGACCTGAGTGTCAATCAAAATGCCAAAGCATGCTTACCTCCACAATCAAAGTATAATGGTCAGTGACAGTAGCCATTGTCTGCACACCTCACTGACTGGAAGCCATCAGCTATTGTGGTGACCACACTTTGAGTAAGGCGACTGGGAACCATTTTAATGCTATTCACCTGCAGACTGACAGAAAAATGTAAATAGCATTTTAAGGTGACAGGTTCTCCCTTTTATATGTAGCTGTAAAAACATCTTTTTTCTATTAGTTTTACTTATGGTTTTCGTGCGTTTTTAAGCCCTTGTTTGGTTCTATGAAAAAAAAAAAAATCACTAATTGTACCAATCTGCATGGGGTCACATTGACCTCATGGTACCAGACAATGGTTAAAGTAACCTTCACTTGTAAAGCGCCATGGAATAAATGGCGCTATAATAATAAATAATAATAATAATAATTGAGAAGTGACAAAAGTTCAGAATGTTTATTCCAGTTTGTGAAAACATGAGAAAACAATGAGACAGGATGGATAACACACTGGAAAAAAAAAAAACAATGCCCATTTTGACTAACCAAAAAAAGGAGACCGATGTGTGAATAAACTGTTAGGCTACGTGCCCACGGGGAAAGTGTCCTGCGGATATATCCGCAGGAGCTCCCAGAAAACCGCAGCACAACTTTGTCTGTTTCAATGCTGCGGTTGTATTGTGGAATGTCCTGCGGATATGCTATGGTCATTCTGCATTGAGGATACAGTACCATGGCTTCGGCACTGCATCCTCAATGCAGAACAAGTGTTGCAGTGATCGGGGAGTTCATACTTGCCTCCATCACGCAGCACCTCACTTTCCGGCCATGTCTATCTTTGCAGGAGAAGGTGAGCGGGCCTGAACTAGCTCCGGCTGTCACATGACCGGAGCTCGTTCAGACCCGGCCCACCTCCTGCTGCCCGCTCCTGGCTCCACTGCGCTCCTCTGCATCGGAGGAAGTGACTCCGGTGTATTCTATCAAGGCAGGTAAGTATGGGATCGTACGAAAAAATCCGCAGGAATAATTGACATGCTGCAGACTTTTCCGCATTATTTCCGCTGCGGAAAAAAACAGCATGGGCACAGCAGTTCCAAAATGCCATAGAAATGGCTGGGGACTCGCTGTACTGCGGATTTTTGAGAAATCCGCAAATTTTCCGCAGCATGGGCACACAGCCTTAGTAAGAAAATATTCATGTCAATATTGATGAATTGTACTTTGTAATAATACTGTAGTAGTGAAACCACCTATAGCAATATACTATTTTTTTGATGTCATAATGTTGTTTTGGAAGGTGATCTATAACCATGTGTCTCTGTTTCAGGCTCAAAACCGGTTTAAGGTTCCTTTGGGTACGAAATTTTATCGTGTGAAAGCAGTGCCATGGAACAAGAAAGTCTAAACTGCCCACCTATACAACTATTACACACTTATACCCTGGCTTGTTTTTCCCGTATATATATATATATATATATATATATATATATATATATATATATATATATATGTATATATACATCCATAGCCTAAACAGCTGCTCATCTTTTTTTATGAAGATTGGAATTCAGGTCCTTAATGGTGTTGCATACAGATTTCTTTTTCGAGTTTTACGTTTTAGAGATGTAAATCTATGAGATGGTTCTGCATATCTGCCCCTGTTTTCTTTCATCTAAAATACTTAGAAATGTGGACCAAGACACGTTTGCTCTTTCATGGGCAGACAATATGGATTTTTTTTCTTTCTTTTTTTCCTTTCTTTTTTTCTTTAGCCATACTTTCTGCCTGATTAAATATAAATTAGCTTGTACTTAGATGTTAAATGTTAGTTACCATTATTACCAGCATTGTCTCTTTGTGAAATACATTTATCTAAAGTACTGGCACTCTTCAACACGTCCTTTATAACCTGTGTAAATTTTACATCAAAGGGGAGTGTATATGGCATGCAGATAATCACCATTCAATTTACTATAAGTTTGCCTCAGTAAAAAATGAGGAAAAGGTATGACAAGCATTGGAAATTATCTCTTTAATTACAATATGGCGTGGTAATATAAATAATCCTTCTTTTATTGGCTGGTCATTGCAGCTTTCCAGTGCACTTATGGTTGATTTCTTTAGGACATTTTGAAGGGAAGAATGTATACAGCACTACATGGCATAAACCATGCTAAAGCAACCCCAGCCATACGGAAATTCTTTGTTAAATAGATCATATTGATAAAATTGTATTTTATGGTTGAGTTTCAGGCAAAACAACTTCATTGTACATTAACCATACTCAAGTAACAAAATATTGTATTGCAAAGACATGTAGAGTTTTAAAACAATAAAAATTTAAAACTGTAAATGTTTGAAAATCCGTCTTTTAAAAAAACATGTATACTGTACATATAATTAAACACAATATTATTGTGCATAATTTTATTCATGCATCTAAGTTATGTGAAATGTTATGCTCTAGTAATGTTTTCCAATAAAACAAGGGAAAAATTGTGTCTCTGCTTTACTAATTAAACATTTAAATTTAATGGAGGAGAAATACTCCCACTGGTTATAAATTTTTGTACTAGCAGGTTATAAGATTTATGTTCTTTTATATGTAATACTTTCATTGGTTTAAGAAACATCCTTTATTGTAGTTTAACAAATATATATGATACTTTCACATCTTACACCAGTTGACTACGTTCACATAAAGTCATGGCTGAAAGTGTTGACACCTTTGAAATTGTTCTAAAAAAATGAAGTATTTCTGCCAGAACATTTTCACTTCCACATGCTTTGTTATACACATGTTTATCGTCTTTGTATGTATTGGAACAACACAAAAAAGTAAAAAAAAAAAAGGCTTATTAGATATATTTTAACATAACCCCCCCCCCAAAAAATATTATTTAAACTCACCTGTGGCAAGTATCAGGTGTGGGCAATATGAAAATCACACCTGAAACCAGATAAAAAGTGGAGAAGTTGACTCATTTGTTGCATAGTGTGTCACAATAAGCATGGAGAACGGAGAGGGGAGAAATGTGTGAAGACTTGAGAACCTAAATTGTTGAAAAACATCAACATGCTCAAGGGTACAAGTCCATCCTCAGACATCTTGATGTTCCTTTGTCCATGGTGCGTAACATAATCAAGAAGTTCACAACCCATAGAATTGTAGCTTTGGACAAGAAAAATTCATGACTCGTTGCAATGCAGGAGCGTCTGGATGGTGGATAAGAAGTTCCAATCACGTTCCAAAGAAATCCAAGCTGTCCTTCAGAGTGCATTAGTGTCAGCATGAACTATCCCTTGACATTTCAGTGAAACAAAATGTTATGCAGGAGACCCAGCTAGACTGCAGTTTGTCAAAATGTACGTAAGCCAAAATTCTTCTGAGAAAGCAACTTCTGGAGAGATGAGACTAAGATAAAGCTTTTTATGTTAAAGCACCTCATTCTACTGTTTACTGAAAATGGAATGAGGCCTACAAAAAAAAAAAAGCACAGTACCTACAATCAAACATGGGGCCCAGTGTCAAAAAAGGTTGGTTTGTGTCGCAAGTCATGGGTCTTCCAGTAGGACAATGACTCCAGAAATGAATGGCAACAAAGCACTGGAGACTTTTGCAGTGACTAGCAATGTGTCTAGATCTAAATTGAATACATGTGGAGAGATTTTAAAATTGCTGTTGGGAGAAGCCACCCTTCAAATAAGAGAGAATTGGAGCAGTTTTCAAAAGAAGTGTGGTCCAAAATTCCAGTTGAGAGGTGTAAGAAGCTTGTTGATGGTTATAGGAAGCAGTTGATTGCAGTTATTTATTCTAAAGGGCCTGCAACCAAGTATTAAGTTAAGGGTGCCAACAATTTTGTCTATCCCATTTTTGGAGTTTTATGAAAAATAATGTCTTAATTTGCCTTTTTTTCGTTATTTTGTGTTGTTCCAATACACAGGAATTAAACATGTATAACGAAACATGTAATTGCAATCATTTTCTGGGAAAAATAATTTTCTGGAACAAAGGGTGCCAACATTTTTGGACATAACTGTAAGACTTCAAAAACTGATAAACATATAGGTTTGGGCCTTATTCAGACTTCCATGAAACACGGTGGAAATACGGACCACGATGTATGAACTTGCCACAGGCATCCTGACCCAAACTTGTCATTCTTATAGGTGTATATGTAATATGTATAAGAAGTTCAATGTGGGAGACCTGCAGCCAATCTGTACATCACAAAGGGGTTGTTCGGTCTAAATCTAATGCGGGCGTCACACGGTGCGATATGTCGGCGGAGTCACGTCGTAAGTGACGCACATTGTTTGATATATCGTAGCATGTGACCACTACGAGCGACGGTGAACGAGCAAAAATACCTTATCGTTGCTCGTTGACACGTCGCTCGTTTTCAAAAAGTCGTTTTTTCTTCTGTGCGCCGGTTGTTCATCGTTCCCGGGGCAGCACACATCGCTCCGTGTGACACCCCAGGAACGACGAACACAGCTTACCTGCGTCCTGCCGGCAATGCGGAAGGAAAGAGGTGGGCAGGATGTTTACGTCCCGCTCATCTCCGCCCCTCTGCTTCTATTGGGCGGCCGCTGTGTGATGTCGCTGTGACGCCGATCGTCCCTCCCCCTTCAGGAAGAGGATGTTCGCCACCCACAGCGACGTCGCTCAGCAGGTAAGTGCATGTGACGGGGGTTAACGACTTTGTGCGCCACGGACAACAAATTGCCTGTGACGTACAAACGACGGAGGCGGGTACCGTGTGACACCCGCATTAGTTTGCAGTCACTCTATATTTGCCGGTTTCAGAGCCAACTAGAGGAGCGTTGTCTTACTCAATGCACGTGTGGTGAGTGAGGCCTTGTCCCTGTAGTCAGAATGTGGCCAGGAATCTACATACTCGTGGCAACAAAGACCACTTTTTCCGGCTCTTGAAACCAGAGAATCCTAACAGTGCATGAGATGTGAGGATTCATAAGGCTGCAGTCACATAGTGACTGCAGACTTGTGGATTTAGACCAGACAACCCCTTTAAACAGGTGGGTTATCAGGCACTTATGCAAGTACTGAAAAGTTATTGTGTTCCCACAATTTTTTGATGCTCTGTATTTTTACTGTAAAAAAAAAAAAAAAAAAAAAAAAAAAAAGCAGCATGTTACAGTTCCAAGAAATTGGATGCAATTTATAGAAATCTTCTGCCAGCTGCAGAACATGTTAACTTCTCTTTTGGGATTGCTAGTTGCAGAGATTTTCCATAGACTTACAGTAGATGCAGAAAATCCAGAAGTGAAACAAAAAGCACGTGGTATTTAGTGCATTTTTGTTGCAGAAACACAAACACCTGTGACCTGTACAACTGTATCAATAAAGTTTTGTCAAATCCATATTCCAGGAAGCGGAAGTAGAGACAAAAAAGTCTGAAAAGCAAATAAAAAAATAGTGAAAAAATGCAATTTACATAAAAGATGCAGAAAATCTGCAACATCAAAAACTCAGCAAAGGCTCATTGAGTGAACGTAGACTAAGGAATTTGGGTATCATACAAGTTCCAAGTAGATCAGAGCCACACTCCATATTCAATCCATTGTATTTGATCTTACTGGACTTCAATGTTTTTCAGATTTTATACAAATAGAAAAAAATTGGCAAATGCTGTATTCTGACCTCTCCTCACATGCTGAGGCACAATCCAGTGGCACAGTCTGCCATCTGCTCCTTCTATTTGCTTTCATTCAAATGTTGAACATGCAAATCGTCCGTTTACAAAGGCTAAGAGGCACTAATCCAGTAAATAAAATAACACCATTAAGCAGTATAAATACTTTAGGTCAAGGGTGCATGGTTACAATGTTCTCTGTGCTAACATATTAGGACATTTTGCAGTATAACGGAATATAATTTATAATATACTTCTTAAGGCCCCCTTCACACGCACGTGTCTCCAGTACGTGCTAGGTCCGTGCCCGCATGTACCGGAGACACGGGCACACGTAAACCCATTAAAATCAATGGGTTTATGTGCACGCACGTGTGGAGCATACGTGTGCTCCATACGGAGGCATGTCCGTTTTTCTCCGGCAGCACGGGTGTCACACGGCCCGCATACGGACCACACGGATGTAGTGTGGATACGGTCCCATGTGACACGCGCCGGAGAAAACTCACGTGTCAGAGAAACAAAATATCATCTTTACTCACCTTCTCCAGCCCTCCTGTCTCTGTCGCTGCTGTCACTTGCTGCCGACCGCCGCTCATTATGCTCATTTAATATTCATTTCACTGTGCGGCCGGAAGCAGCAGCGGGGAGTCGGCAGGGCTGGAGACCGAAGATCAGCACCACGGACAGCGACGCCAGGGACACGTGAGTTGAAAGTTCTCGTTCTCCGTGTGTTATCATGGATAACACACGGAGAACACACGTAGTGCCATAAACACGGCTCACGGAGGGGAAAACGCACCTTTGACACGTCCGTGAAACACGTGCGTGATTTTCACGGACGTGTGAAGGGGGCGTAAACGGGTGTTTCAAGTTTTAAGAAATGTGTTTGAAATGGTTTACAGGCAGTAAGAGCTATCCCTTCAAGTGATTATCCAGGACTATATTAAATTTTTTGGCTTATGGTAAAAAAATATCAGGCAGTTAGTTGTTGACTAGTAACTACCTGCCTGTTTTATTCAATGGCAATTTACAGTTGTCACTGACTGCTCCTGCCAATGATTCAGCTACTCACATTAACAGCAACTCCTCTTCTTTTGGGCTTCTTTGTCAACAGAGTGTCACTGCCGCTGTCATGCTGACAGCCAGCTCCCCGCGGTTAGGCGATTGGCTGTCAATCAGCATGACATCAGCAGTCATACCCCGTCCACAGAGCAGAGTGGAAGATAAGCTTGTGCTCTGTAGACATGTCATAAGCCGCAGAAATCTGTGCTGGGCATTACAGGCAGGTAGATGCTAACTACCTACAGAAAAAAATGAACACCATTTTGAATAACTCCTTGGTGACTCCTCCATTCTTTTCACTTTTCAGGCTGGACACAATAAATTTTCACCAGAATTCTGACCTAAAGCTGCTTGAAATGTTGCCAATTTTTTGCGCAACTCGAAATTGCACCAAAATGTTTGAGGCTTAGTGTTGTGACTTTCCCAGCTAGCTCTGCCAATTTTTAGCAAAGAAGGTAGATCGCAGTCGGTCTTGTCATGGCATGGCCAAGTGCAGCCAAAAATTTTGTCATAATTTACGCTGCAAAGTGGAGAGTAAAATTCTGATGTTTTTAGAAAAAATTTCAAAAAGCCTGAAAACCTATACAATAGTAAAGTTCCACTAGCACAGTAACACAACAAAGTGTGTAATTGTATTTTTTTATGCACATCCATGTCTTTAAAATGGGGCTCACTTTTGCTTTGAAACTGTAGATGAGCTTTTTCTGCTGTAACTGGTGGATGCTTTGCAGCCACCACTGTGTGAATCCTACTCGGTGAGGACTGGTCTTCTGGACTGCATGTGCCCACATTCAGATCATCAAATACAAGTGCATCTTAATAAATTAGAATATTATCAAAAAGTTAATTTATTTCAGTAATTCAATACAAAGGGAAACACATATATTATATTGAGTCATTATAAACAGTAGGAATTGTATATATTATATAGAGTCATTATAAACCGAGGCATCTATTTAAAGTGTCTATTTCTGTTAATGTTGATGATTATGGCTTACAGCCAATGAATACCCAAAAGTCATTATCTCAGAAAATTAGATTATTATACTGTATAAGACCAACTGAAAAAAGTATTTTAAACTCAGAAATGTTGGCGCCTACTGTAAAGTCTGTACAGTAAATGCACTCAATGCTTGGTCGGGGCTCCTTTTACATGAATTACTGCATCAATACGGCGTGGCATGGAGGCGATCAGCCTGTGGCACTGCTAAGGTGTTATGGAAGTCTAGGTTGCTTTGGTAGCCACCTTCATCTTGTCTGCATTGTTGGGTCTTCCTCTAGACCAGGGGTCTCCAACCCGTAGCTCGCCAGCCACATGTGGCTTGCCTGCTCATGACGTGTGGCTCTCCGACTGTCTCAGGAAATGTAGCTGTACAGAGCCATGGGCCATCTGTTTCTCAGGGCCATCAGTTATTGGTGGGCAGAGTGGGCTTCTGATTCAGGGCGCCCACGCTCTGAGGGGGCCCCAGCCTTTCAATTATAAACTTCAGTGATCATATGAGTTCTGTACGATCACTGAAGCTTTTGCAGTTGCAGAATGACCTTTGGTGACATCACAGTCATGTGACTCACCTAATGTCCTAACACTGCACTGCGAGAGTCTAGGCCTGCACACAAGCGGTGCCAAGGACCTGGAGACCCCGTCTCTATTCAAATGTATGCTCGTCTTTCAGGCACGCATACATTTGAACAGTGCGGCGACAGGACTAAAGGCTGCTTTACACGGTACGACCGATTGTGCAATTTAACAATCGATCGTACCCGCCCCCGTCCTTTTTGCGTCACGGGCAAATCGCTGCCCGTGTCGCACAAAGTCGGTAACCCCCTGTCACACGCACTTACCTCTCGTGCGACCTCGCTCTGGGCAGCGAACGTCCACTTCCTGGAGTGGGAGGGACGTTCGGCGTCACAGCGACGTCACACGGCCGCCGGCCAATGGAAGCAGAGGGGCGGAGATGAGCGGGACGTAAACATCCCGCCCACCTCCTTCCTTCACATAGCCGGCGTCGGCTGCGTGACGCAGGTGAGCTGCTGTTCATCGTTCCCGGGGTGTCACACGGAGCGACGTGTGCTACCCCGGAAACGATCAACAACTAATTTAAACGATATTATGGAACCTAGCGAGCAGTACACGACTCACGATTTGTGAGTGATACTGCGTCGCTAGGAGGTGTCACACAGACTGGCATCGCCAGCGATGCCAGATGTGCGTCACAAAAACCGTGACCCCGACGATCTATCGCACGATAGATTGGTGTAAAGCAGCCTTTAGGCAGAGGATCTGCTCCGCACCGCAACATAGCATCATCACCAGGGCTGCAGAGATGAGGATGATGTGCCTGCACAGGTAAGCACTCAAGAGGAGCCAAAGAGTACTTGTAGGCAGGAGCTTGGCTTATCTTCCTTGTGGAGTGTGTCAATGACTGCCTTCTGTGTAAAATGTTCAGAAGAACCCCGGCACACAGAATGGGAAAAGAGATATCCAGTCAATGGTTCCTTTTTAATATGCTCGTGTTTTTATTCAAGAAGATTTTCATAACAGCCAGTGTGTAGCAAAAAGGACGTCCTTTTTGCTACACACTGACTGTTATGAAACTTCTTGGACATGCACCAGAGCCTAGGGCAGTGGAGCGCAGCTTATCTCCATTTACAATGACTGCCTTCTGGACATGTGTCAAGTCGGCAATCTTCCCCATAATTGTATAGCCTACTGAACCAACCTAAGGGACCATTTTAAACACTTGGGAACCCTTTGCATGTGTGTTGTGGTAATTATTCGAATTTTTGGGTTTTCATTGGCTGTAAGCCATAATCCTTAACATTAACAAAAATAAACACTTGAGATAGATCACTCTGTAATGACTATATAACATGTGCCCTCCAGGTCTCAGCACTGGAAATCTCATCAGATGTTCATCAGATTTGCACATTACGGGTCTAGTGACTTTTTATTGCATGTAAATTTTGTAATAAAGTCCTCTTTACACACACAAAGGCCCCAATTCATCATTTGCAGGTTTTTTTAAGTTGCTTTACTTTTTTCGTTTTGTGGTATTGGGCTACGTTCCCACGATGAGCTTTTAGTAAGTTTATGATGTTGCAGAATTTCTGCACCTATTGTGTAAATTGTGTGCGTTTTTTTACATGCATTTTTATAACGTTTTTGACGCTGCTTTTATTATCTCATTTTGATATGTAATGTTTTAAAGATGTTTTATGTTTAATTTTATTAGCTGCTTTGTTTTAGATATGCTCTTGTATTTGGCTTTGACAAAACTATTAATATATTTATGTCCACATAACTTTTGTGTTTTTGATGCGTTTCAGCAGCGGAAATGCACTAAAAATGCAAGTGCGTTTTTTTACCTGCAGATTTTCCACGTTATGATCTGCACATAAAGCTCAATATTCCCTTAAGGGAAATTGACATCTTGTTGATTTGTGACGCAGCAAAAATTCAGCGTCAAACTCCCTGCCCCCCAAAAACTTGTTGACACATGACCTTAGTTACCATTTTGGAGCCAAATTCATCAGACTATCACACACTTGGTGTAAAGTAAAAAAAAATGTCCTTTTTCTCTGTTGTGAATAACTTTTGCAACTTTGGGCTTCAAAGGTAGTAAAAATTCAACCAAAAGTCAGGCGTACTTGAAAGTACAATGGGGCGGACTGGAGTGACATTTCGTCAAATATTGTGAATCTTTAAAAAGTTGCATTTGATAAATTAGACTAAAACATGCCCAAAAAGCATAGAACAAAAAAAGCAAAGCGGTGTGAACATACAGTTAGGTCCAGAAATATTTGGACAGTGACACAATTTTCGCGAGTTGGGCTCTGCATGCCACCACATTGGATTTGAAATGAAACCTCTACAACAGAATTCAAGTGCAGATTGTAACGTTTAATTTGAAGGTTTGAACAAAAATATCTGATAGAAATTGTAGGAATTGTACACATTTCTTTACAAACACTCCACATTTTAGGAGGTCAAAAGTAATTGGACAAATAAACCAAACCCAAACAAAATATTTTTATTTTCAATATTTTGTTGCGAATCCTTTGGAGGCAATCACTGCCTTAAGTCTGGAACCTATGGACATCACCAAACGCTGGGTTTCCTCCTTCTTAATGCTTTGCCAGGCCTTTACAGCCGCAGCCTTCAGGTCTTGCTTGTTTGTGGGTCTTTCCGTCTTAAGTCTGGATTTGAGCAAGTGAAATGCATGCTCAATTGGGTTAAGATCTGGTGGTTGACTTGGCCATTGCAGAATGTTCCACTTTTTGCACTCATGAACTCCTGGGTAGCTTTGGCTGTATGCTTGGGGTCATTGTCCATCTGTACTATGAAGCGCCGTCCGATCAACTTTGCGACATTTGGCTGAATCTGGGCTGAAAGTATATCCCGGTACACTTCAGAATTCATCCGGCTACTCTTGTCTGCTGTTATGTCATCAATAAACACAAGTGACCCAGTGCCATTGAAAGCCATGCATGCCCATGCCATCATGTTGCCTCCACCATGTTTTACAGAGGATGTGGTGTGCCTTGGATCATGTGCCGTTCCCTTTCTTCTCCAAACTTTTTTCTTCCCATCATTCTGGTACAGGTTGATCTTTGTCTCATCTGTCCATAGAATACTTTTCCAGAACTGAGCTGGCTTCATTAGGCGTTTTTCAGCAAATTTAACTCTGGCCTGTCTATTTTTGGAATTGATGAATGGTTTGCATCTAGATGGGAACCCTTTGTATTTACTTTCATGGAGTCTTCTCTTTACTGTTGACTTAGAGACAGATACACCTACTTCACTGAGAGTGTTCTGGACTTCAGTTGATGTTGTGAACGGGTTCTTCTTCACCAAAGAAAGTATGCGGCGATCATTCACCACTGTTGTCATCCGTGGACGCCCAGGCCTTTTTGAGTTCCCAAGCTCACCAGTCAATTCCTTTTTTCTCAGAATGTACCCGACTGTTGATTTTGCTACTCCAAGCATGTCTGCTATCTCTCTGATGGATTTTTTCTTTTTTTTCAGCCTCAGGATGTTCTGCTTCACCTCAATTGAGAGTTCCTTAGACCGCATGTTGTCTGGTCACAGCAACAGCTTCCAAATGTAAAACCACACACCTGTAATCAACCCCAGACCTTTTAACTACTTCATTGATTACAGGTTAGCGAGGGAGACGCCTTCAGAGTTAATTGCAGCCCTTAGAGTCCCTTGTCCAATTACTTTTGGTCCCTTGAAAAAGAGGAGGCTATGCATTACAGAGCTATGATTCCTAAACCCTTTCTCCGATTTGGATGTGAAAACTCTCATATTGCAGCTGGGAGTGTGCACTTTCAGCCCATATTATATATATAATTGTATTTCTGAACATGTTTTTGTAAACAGCTAAAATAACAAAACTTGTGTCACTGTCCAAATATTTCTGGCCCTGACTGTATATACTAGATTAAAACAAAGGCGCAAAATAGAATATTGACTTAGCTCCAAACAAAAAAAAAAACTGGTGCAAAACGAGACAAAAAAAAAACAGGCATAAAGGCAGTTAAAGAATTGGAGCCAAAGTGCAAAATAGAAGATTCTACTCTGCAAGTTTACAGTTTCTGGACTTTCATAGGTGATCTACATCATGTATGACATGCTAGAGCGGGTGCAAGATTGGATGCATGATTTGATACATAAAATTTATCGTGAAATTATCATTGAAATACTTTTACCAGAAAACTCTTGACATGATTCCATGAAATAGTTGAAATATGTGACCGACACCAGCTCTGAAATTATGATACATTAGAAAAAGAAAAATTGACATACGTTACCCAACTTGTAAAAAAAAAAAAAAAACTTTTGTTTTGTATTTACCTATTTGTATTATAATTGCATAGTATAATATCTCTGTCCATAAGGGATGCACTTTTTTTTCTTTTTAATTTTCCAGACGCTAGTCAAGTCATGAGCGAGTGTAATCGTTAACAGTCGCTGCTCGCATGGGTAGTATGGTACTCGGGTTGCTCGTTATATTGCGAGTTTTCATGTACTCGTCTCGCTATATTCGTATGTCCCGCCCAGCAAGTTTGGCGCCTGATTTGCAGCCACTAAACATGCTGAGCTTCTTAACCAATCACAGTAATGCCGCAGCCATCTTGGTTGTGGCATTACTATGATTGGCTGGCCACGCAGCGTCATAGCATCTATAAAAGATGTCCGTCGCCATTTTGCGCACATTGCATCTGGAACCAGCATTGTATCAGTATAGTGACAGAGCGAGAAGCTGCTAGGGAGAGTGTTTAGGCCTCTTAATAACACATCAGCCCTTTCTTCAGCGCTCTATTGGGAGACCCAGACGATTGGGGTATAGCTACTGCCCTCTGGAGGCCACACAAAGCACTACATCAAAAGTGCAAGGCCCCTCCCCCTCTGGCTATACCCCCCCCGTGGTATCACGGGTTCTCCAGTTTTAGCTTTGTGTGCGAAGGAGGTCAGACATCCACGCATAGCTCCACAGATTTTAGTCAGCAGTAGCTGCTGACTATTTCGGATGGAAGAAAAGAGGACACATATAGTGTCCCCAGCATGCTCCCTTCTCACCCCTGGATGGTGTTGTAAGGTTGAGGTACCTATTGCTGGTACAGGGCTGGAGCCTGACATGCTGTTTTCCTTCCACATCCCCTGGTAGGGCTCTGTGGAAGTGGGATCCTGCCGGCCTCTCAGCTCTGACGCCGGGCTCCATCCACAGACCCATTAGAACCTGATGGAGACGGAGCAGGAGTACGATCAGGGACAGGCCCTGCATCATACAGGTACTCTGTGTCCCCGGCAGGCACAGACACACTCCGGGCTGGCTGGGTGTTGTAGTGCGCCGGGGACCGCAACGTTGGAGTTAGTGTCCCTACAGATTACTGGGGGATTTTTTGTGTATGGGAACGCAGCGCCGACCCCCTCTGGACCGGGCGGCGCTGCTGTGACTTGTGGTGCGCCGGGGATCCGCCGTCCGCGCTTTTACGGCGGCGGCGGTTATAAATTGAGTCCCCGGCTTTTTGGGCCTAGGACGCCGGCAGCTCCGATTCGTTCCCGCCCCCACCCTGTCATTCAGGGTAGGGGAGAGACGCTGTTCGCTAGCAGCGACGAGGGCTGGAGCCTGATTTACATGCTCCAGCCCTCACACTAGGCACAGAGGGAAGCAGGCTTCCCGCTCTTAGCCAGGAACGCCCAGGGCCCGCCCCCCTTCTCTCTCAGACGCCGGCAGCCATTACATGCAGTCTGGCTGGAGGAAGGACGCAAGGCTCTGGGAGACCTGGACTAGGGGCTATCTGGCGACCACACACCCGCTTTTTAAGCGGGCGGTAAGCGATTTGTCTGTGCTGGTCCCTCTAGTGCCTCACGGTGTATCGGTGTACTGTACAGATATATAGATATTGTATTTCTTGCACTGTGAGGTGCGCTTCTGGCTGCATCTCCCAGATCACTCTGTGGAAGCAGCAACATGCCATCCTCAAAACGCAAGGCTGCCAAGGCCAGGGCTGTGTGTGCTGCGTGTGCTGCATGTGGGGCTAATCTACCAGCAGGCTCCGATGACCCCCATTGTGTGCAATGCTCCGACCCGGTGCTGCTTCGCCAGCCGGAGTCAGGAGAGGTAGTGACCCAGGCTGAGACGCTTGTAAGTTCTGCCCCGGTGACAGGGACAGACTTTGCAGTTTTTGCGGATAATATGTCTGTGTCTATGGCAAAAATCCTTGAAACCTTGCAATCTATGCATGGGGCTCAGTCTTTGGGCACGGCGAGGCCTCTGTCCTCAGGTCCCCCTCACTTGGAATTAATCCAGCCCACAGGGGGGTCCCCGGCTTCACAGGCCGAGGATTATGACTCAGATGATAGCCCCAGCCACCCTAAGCGAGCTCGCTGGGAAAGACCCTCGACGTCATCACACTGCTCAGGGTCTCAGCGCAATCAGTCTCCCTGTGATGTGTCTGATGAGAGTGATCAGGAATCCATTCCTGGAACCCCTCTCAACCTGGATACCCCTGATGGGGATGCCATGGTAAACGACCTTATCTCAGCCATCAATAGGCTGTTGGATATTTCTCCCCCAGCCCCTTCAGCAGAAGAGGCGGCTGCGGAGCAGGAGAAGTTTCGTTTCCTTTATCCCAAGCGTAAATTGAGTGCTTTGTTGGATCACGCTGACTTCAGAGAATCAATCCAGAAGCACGACGCTCACCCAGAAAGGCGTTTCTCTAAACGATCTAAAGATACGCGTTTCCCTTTCCCCCCTGATGTGGTCAAGCGCTGGACACAGTGTCCAAAGGTAGACCCCCCGATTTCCAAACTCGCAGCTAGGTCCATAGTTGCAGTGGAGGATGGCGCTTCACTTAAAGATGCCAATGACAGACAGATGGACCTTTGGTTAAAATCTGTCTATGAAGCTATCGGCGCGTCGTTTGCTCCGGCATTCGCAGCCGTATGGGCACTCCAGGCTATTTCAGCTGGCTTAGCAAAAGTGGATGCTATCATACATCCAGCAGTGCCGCAAGTGGCGCACCTTACCACGCAGATGTCGGCGTTTGCGTCTTACGCTATCAATGCGGTCCTAGAATCTACCAGTCGCACCTCAATGGCGTCCGCCAATTCGGTAGTTTTGCGCAGAGCCTTGTGGTTAAAGGACTGGAAAGCAGATGCTGGTTCCAAAAAATGTTTAACCAGTTTGCCTTTATCTAGAGATAGACTGTTTGGCGAGCCATTGGCTGATATCATTAAGCAGTCCAAGGGTAAAGACTCCTCTTTACCACAACCCAGAACAACCAAACCTCAGCAGAAAAAGTGGCAGCAGAGGTTTCAGTCCTTTCGAGGTTCGGGCAAGACACCATTTACCTCGTCCAAAGGGACTCAGAGGACGCAAAGAAACTCAGATTCGTGGCGGGCTCACACGCGCCCCAAGAAAGCAAATGGAGGTACCGCTTCCAAAGCGGCTACCTCATGACTTCCAGCCCCCTCCCTCCGCATCGCCGGTCGGGGGCAGGCTCTCCCGCTTTTCCGGCATTTGGATGTCACAGGTCAAAGACCGGTGGGTGACGGACATTTTGTCTCGCGGGTACAGAATCGAGTTCAATTCTCGTCCTCCAGCTCGGTTCTTCAGAACCTCCCCACATCCAGACCGAGCAGATGCTCTGCTGCAGGCGGTGGACTCCCTAAGAGCGGAAGGAGTGGTGATCCCAGTCCCTCCTCAGGAACAAGGGCAAGGGTTTTACTCCAATCTCTTTGTGGTTCCAAAAAAGGACGGCTCGTTCCGTCCTGTTCTGGACCTAAAACGGCTCAACAAACATGTGCACGCCAGGAAGTTCCGGATGGAAACCCTGCGTTCTGTCATTGCCTCAATGTCCAGAGGAGACTTCCTTGCCTCAATAGACATCAAAGATGCTTATCTCCACGTGCCAATTGCTACAGAACATCAACGTTTTCTACGTTTTGTGATAGGAGACGACCATTTTCAGTTCGTAGCTCTGCCATTTGGTCTGGCGACAGCCCCACGGGTCTTCACCAAGGTCATGGCGGCGGTGGTAGCAGTCTTGCACTCTCAGGGACACTCGGTGATCCCTTACCTAGACGATTTATTGGTCAAAGCTCCCTCTCAAGAGGCATGTCAGCACAGCCTGAATGCTACGCTGGAGACCCTACAGTCTTTCGGATGGATCATCAACTTTCCAAAGTCGATCCTATCACCGACTCAATCACTAACGTATCTTGGCATGGAGTTTCATACTCTAGCAGCGATAGTGAAGCTTCCGCTGGACAAGCAGCGGTCACTACAGACAGGGGTGCAATCTCTTCTGCAGGGCCAGTTGCATCCCTTGCGGCGCCTCATGCATTTCCTAGGGAAGATGGTGGCAGCCATGGAAGCAGTTCCCTTTGCGCAGTTTCATCTGCGCCCACTTCAATGGGACATTCTCCGCCAATGGGACGGGAAGTCAACGTCCCTGGACAGGAAAGTCTCGCTTTCCCAGACGGCCAAGGACTCCCTACAATGGTGGCTCCTTCCCACCTCATTGTCTCAGGGAAGATCCTTCCTGCCCCCATCCTGGGCAGTAGTCACGACAGATGCGAGTCTGTCAGGGTGGGGAGCAGTATTTCTCCACCACAGGGCTCAGGGGACGTGGACTCCGCAGGAGTCCACCCTTCAGATCAATGTTCTGGAGATCAGAGCAGTGTATCTTGCTCTACTGGCCTTCCAACAGTGGCTGGAAGGAAAGCAGATCCGAATCCAATCGGACAACTCCACAGCGGTGGCATACATCAACCACCAAGGAGGGACGCGCAGTCGGCAAGCCTTCCAAGAAGTCCGGCGCATTCTAATGTGGGTGGAGGACAGAGCATCCACCATATCCGCGGTTCACATCCCAGGCGTAGAAAACTGGGAAGCAGACTTCCTCAGTCGCCAGGGCATGGACGCAGGGGAATGGTCCCTTCACCCGGACGTGTTTCAGGAAATCTGTCGCCGCTGGGGAGTGCCGGACGTCGACCTAATGGCATCCCGGCACAACAACAAGGTCCCGGCATTCATGGCGAGGTCGCGCGATCAAAGAGCTCTGGCGGCAGACGCCTTGGTTCAAGATTGGTCGCAGTTTCAGCTCCCATACGTGTTTCCGCCTCTGGCGCTCTTGCCCAGAGTGCTACGCAAGATCAGATCCGAGTGCAGCCGCATCATACTCGTCGCTCCAGACTGGCCGAGGAGGTCGTGGTATCCGGATCTGTGGCATCTCACGATCGGTCGACCGTGGTCACTGCCAGACCGACCAGACTTACTGTCCCAAGGGCCGTTTTTCCATCAGAATTCTGCGGCCCTGAACCTGACTGTGTGGCCATTGAGTCCTGGATCCTAGCATCTGCAGGATTATCTCAGGGAGTCGTTGCCACAATGAGACAAGCTAGAAAGTCGAATTCGGCTAAGATCTACCACAGAACGTGGAAGATTTTCTTGTCCTGGTGCTCTGCTCAGGGAGTGTCTCCCTGGCCATTTGCATTGCCCAAGTTTCTTTCCTTCCTGCAATCGGGGTTAGAAAAGGGCTTGTCGCTCAGCTCCCTTAAAGGGCAAGTTTCGGCACTATCCGTGTTTTTTCAGAAGCGTCTAGCACGTCTTTCTAAGGTGCGCACGTTCCTGCAGGGGGTCTGTCATATTGTGCCCCCGTACAAGCGGCCGTTAGATCCATGGGATCTGAACAGGGTACTAGTTGCTCTCCAGAAGCCGCCCTTCGAGCCTCTGAAGGAAGTTTCCTTTTCTCGGCTGTCACAGAAAGTGGCGTTTCTTGTTGCGATCACATCGCTTCGGCGAGTGTCTGAGCTGGCAGCTCTGTCATCCAAGGCTCCCTTCCTGGTGTTCCACCAGGACAAGGTAGTGCTGCGCCCTATTCCGGAGTTTCTCCCTAAGGTCGTATCCTCTTTTCATCTTAATCAGGATATATCCTTGCCTTCTTTTTGTCCTCATCCGGTTCACCGGTATGAAAAGGACTTACGTTTGCTAGATCTGGTGAGAGCACTCAGAATCTACATTTCCCGAACGGCGCCCATGCGCCGTGCCGATGCACTTTTTGTCCTTGTCGCTGGTCCGCGCAAGGGGTTGCAGGCTTCTAAAGCCACCCTGGCTCGATGGATCAAAGAACCAATTCTAGAGGCCTACCGTTCTGCGGGGCTTCCGGTTCCTTCAGGGCTAAAAGCCCACTCAACCAGAGCCGTGGGTGCGTCCTGGGCATTTCGTCACCAGGCTTCGGCTCAACAGGTGTGCCAGGCAGCTACCTGGTCCAGTCTGCACACTTTCACCAAGCATTATCAGGTGCATACCTATGCTTCGGCGGATGCCAGCTTAGGTAGAAGAGTCCTGCAGGCGGCAGTGACACCCCCGTAGGGGAGGGCTGTTTTGCAGCTCTAACATGAGGTATTTCTTTACCCACCCAGGGACAGCTTTTGGACGTCCCAATCGTCTGGGTCTCCCAATAGAGCGCTGAAGAAGAAGGGAATTTTGTTACTTACCGTAAATTCCTTTTCTTCTAGCTCTTATTGGGAGACCCAGCACCCGCCCTGTTGTCCTTCGGGATGTTTTTTTGTTGTTTGCGGGTACACATGTTGTTCATGTTGAACGGTTTTTTCAGTTCTCCGATGTTATTCGGAGTTAATTTGTTTAAACCAGTTATTGGCTTCCTCCTTCTTGCTTTGGCACTAAAACTGGAGAACCCGTGATACCACGGGGGGGGTATAGCCAGAGGGGGAGGGGCCTTGCACTTTTGATGTAGTGCTTTGTGTGGCCTCCAGAGGGCAGTAGCTATACCCCAATCGTCTGGGTCTCCCAATAAGAGCTAGAAGAAAAGGAATTTACGGTAAGTAACAAAATTCCCTTCTTTTAGGGGCACCTGCAGTGTTTAGGTCAGTGTAGTGTAGGGAGGGACAGGTTTTCGAGCAGGGACAGAGTTTAAAGAAGCGTGTCACTCCCTCCATAGTACCAGAATACAATAGCTCTTTTAAGAGCTGAAACCACTGAACAAGGTTACAGTACAGTGAGGGAGACATGTGAATTAGGTAGGGAATCGGGAACTGTTTCCACAATATTTAGGGGGTCACAGCTTGGCTTGTGCCATCCATATCAGCCCCACTATACATTGCTAGTGGCTTTTGCATATACAAAGCAGTACTCTAGCATTTCTTTATCGTTCCTATGGGAGACCCAGACATTGGGTGTATAGCTTCTGCCTCCGGAGGACACACAAAGTACTACACTAAAAAGTGTAGCTCCTCCCTCTGAGCATATACACCCTCTGGATAACCAGATCTAGCCAGTTCATTGCTTTGTGTTCAGGAGGCATACATCCACACATGCATTCTCATCTGATTTTTCATTTTTGGAAAGTTTTTGAAGAAAAGCGGGTCCAAGCCTGGACTTCCAGCATGTCCCTTCTCACCCCACTGTGTCGGCGGTGCTGTTAAGGTTGATTTACAAGGCTGGAGCCTTACATGCCGCGCTCCTTCACCATCCCTCGGGCTCTGGCTTGAAGTGGGAGCCAGCACGGTTCTCCTTGCTTTGCAGGAGACCGGTCTCCATCCGCAGCCCTTCAGGATCCTGCTGGACGGAGCACTCATCCCCAGGGACTTGGAACCCTGCATCTCAGCAAGCTAAGTACCTGAGACGTTTATATTCAGGGGGTCCCGGTACTTTATTATGGTGGGAGAGTGTGCTGTGTAACTTTTGTGACATTTCCGGCCGGTTCTCTGGCTGTCGCCTGAGAACCGCGCCGATGGTGCCTGCGCGCCGGCCGCATCGCTTAAATTTAGGCCCCGGCTTCGCCGGAGGCCTACTTTTGATTTCACTGCCCTCGCATGTCAATCATGCAGAGGGACAGTGCGGCTCCGCCCAGCGGCCGTTCGGCACAGGGGAGGGACACTCCTCTCTGAGTACATGTCCCCTCCCCTGTAAATCTCCTTGGCCCTCTAGATCCCGCTCTCAGAGCAGGTCCCGCCCCCTCTCCTCGCTCCGGCGCCATTTTCTCAGCGTTTTTCTCTGGATCAGCGCTGGCTGCAGCATCCCTGCTAAGCTGCTTGGGGGTCCGGGCTGTGGGATCTGGAGGGCACACAAACGGTCTGGTAAGCCACAACCTCCGGTTGTGGACCTTCTTATATACTCTCTGGGGGTCATTCTGGCTCAGAGCCCCCACTTCAGCAGCATGTCTCACACGAAGAGCAAGGCTGCAAGGCTGTACTCACTATGCCTGACAATGCCTCAGCCTGGAATCGCACCCACAGTGGTCCCTCCGGCTGCTCCGGCTCCGGTGGCTGAACCCCCGGCTTGGGTAGAATCCTTCTCTAGGTCAATCTCCCAGTCTTTTGCCGACTCCATGGGACAGCTGTCCCGGACTTTGCTGAACATGCATCAGCCCCCTTCTCAAGGCGCCTCTGCTGCTAGGGCTCTCTCAGCAGAGCTCACAGAGGATTCTTCATCTGGTCCCAGACCCCGTCCTCCTAAAAGGAGACGCAGGGTCCCCTCTCCCTCCTCGTCCCGTGGCTCTGATTCACGAGCTGACTCGCAGGACGAGGAGGATGCCTTTACTGGGGGCTCGGACGCTACCTCCATGTGCCCCATTGATCTGTCCGAAAGTGACGCAGATGTTAGTGATTTGATTGCGTCCATTAATTCTGTACTGGACCTCAATCTGCCAGTATCAGAAGAGCAACCCTCTCTGGCAGAAAAGCATCAGTTTACCTTGCCTAAGAGGACAAGGAGTGTGTTCTTTAACCACTCCAGTTTTCAGGCCACTGTGACCAAGCCTAGGGCCTGTCCTGACAAACGCTTCCAAAAGCGTGGTGCTGATGACCGTTTTCCCTTTCCACCTGAGGTGGTCAAGGAGTGGGTTCATTCACCAAAGGTAGACCCTCCGGTGTCTAGACTCTCAGCCCGGACCGTTGTATCAGTGGCTGATGGCACCTCTCTTAAGGATTCCACTGACCGCCAGGTTGACCTTCTGGCCAAATCTGTATATGAGGCGGCTGGGGCCTCGTTCTCCCCATCTTTTGCAGCAGTGTGGGCTCTCAAGGCCATCTCTGCTTCTCTAGAGGAGATGCATTCCCTCACTAGGGAATCTATGCCCGAAATGGTTGCCTTAACTTCCCAAGCTTCAGCTTTTTCATCCTATGCCATGTCTGCCATGCTGGAGGCTTCTCACTGCGGTGGCTTCGGCTAATTCCCTCGCTATCCGCAGGATCTTGTGGCTTCGAGAGTGGAAGGCAGATGCTTCTTCAAAGAAGTACCTTGCTAGGCTCCCTTTTGCTGGATCCAGGCTATTCGGTGAACAACTGGATTAAATTATTAAGGAAGCTACTGGCGGGAAAAGTACTTCCATGCCACAAACTAAAACCAGGAAACCTGCCCAGGGTAGGAACCAGTCGAGGTTTCGTTCCTTTCGTTCCTCCAACTGGTCATCCTCTAAGCCCTCGGCCTCGTCCACTAACTCAGCCAAGGACCAAAAACCCAACTGGCGCA